>NW_025777355.1:0-88285 GCF_021130785.1 Homalodisca vitripennis | reverse complement strand
TACATCATTTACATTATAGACATTAAAAATCCTCATGGCAGTGTATGTGTATAAGTTTATACAATTTAAAATTTACACGTTATTTACACAGTATTCGAAATTATACATGAAAAGATAAATAATATCTTATATACAGTATTAATAAACTCCTCTATAGGTTTTGACAACTGTTTGCTTATACAAGAACGACAACACATATCGCTACCTCAGAGCAACAGTGGGACATGTACCAAACACCCTACTTTCGGGAATCAGCGATCAAAGTTTTTCATGTTAGATGATAGCAGTTTACTTCTTAAACTTTTGCCTAATTGAAACTAAAAAAATTACCAAAGTGTCATCTGATACATCTTTAAGACATTTTTGCAAACAGATTACTTTGTAATAAGTACCTCCATTTATGGACCATACCAAATATAAAATAAGACCTACCGGCACAGTTGTCCCACTGTAGCACAAAGAAATCATACGTTTTCCAAATCCATGTCTCAAGTGTAATATTTAAACTATTATTTAGAATAATTATTTTTAATTATAATAAGATAATGATAAAATACAACAATGTATTTTTAAAAATATTTTTTTAATTTACACATTTTAGAACTTTAGTTCATACAACTTCAAAGAAAGTATTAAATTTATCAAGAAAACCTTGTTTTTAGATCATCTTCATCACTGCTGTCCCTGGGCTTATTGAAATGGACCTTCTTTGAGCGTTTGGGTAAATATACAATAAAATTGGTAATGTGCTTTAGGAATTAAGGTTTGAGGCTGAATCACAATTGACAATAGATCCTTTTTCTTATTATCTGAAATAGGAGGCTGCTTCGGTATAAGGTTTCCTTCAACAATACTTAACCTCCTTTGGCACTCTTTCTATTATTCGTTTCTTGTGTCAATTTCTTTGAATGTTCGTCTTTATAAGACATCGTTTGTAAAACAATTACTATTCCATTTTTATTTTCTAACTTCTACTATCTTTACAATCGTTCCATGTACAGTTTTTCCTCATCATCCTTGTTTACAGCAATTTTTTGGCTAATGTTCTTCAGAAACTTCTTCTTCTTCCGAAATCGTAGAAGTCCCTAGAGGTTTCCATTTCTTTTCATTTAAATAACGGTTCCCCTTGGTGCCCCTACTTTTGGAGGTCATAATAAGCATGGATATTTCTCACTAGGAATAAACAATGTTTGGACCACTTTTCAATAGTCTTTGTTTTTCTCTTTCAATGCTTTCTAGGAATGAATGACGGTCTGTGCTGTCCATTTTCCGTATGGCCGACTATTGGTATATTTATGTGTAATACTTTCAATATGGCATGGTTTGAATGTCAAAATAGGTACATTGGCAAAGACGATACTTGTTCTTATTATTGTGATACACGTGTTAATCACTGGCAAAATATTAAAATTCTTGTTGTCCTTACAGTGTTTCCTTAATGAATTTCATAAACGCTAGGTTGCAATTGTCTACACCACCTCGGTGTTGCAATACCTTCGTGCCATAAATAACAATAACCTTTTCTTTGTGAAGTATCCTTATGGAGAAATGTAAAAATTATACTATTGTAAAATTAATTAAGGCATTCCAATGTAGACTTGTAATAAAATAGTGAAGCTTTAACCCCTGTGGCAACTTACTGGAAGACTGCCTCTAAATACGTAACACTTGCTAACATCAGGTTTATTGTCACTAGCACAGTTTTTTCCTTTTAATCCTTTTTCTTCTTTCTCCCATTCTCGAAAGTGAAACTTATTCTCTGTGCTTGTTTCAGATGATCTTCCTTTTCTAGTAATTTTTTTCTTGTCATCAGTTTCAAGAGTTTGTACTCCTCGCATTTTACACACCCTAAATCCTTCATTTGGTCTTTGAAAAAAAAAAAAAACTTATATTAAACTTAGGTATTGAAAATTGTATTCATACAAATGTTTTTTACGGTAGTTCAAACCTTTAGCCTTGTTTTCTTCTTCATATCTAAATTCCTACTACATCATTTGATAAGTTTATGACCCCACCTTCCAAGTATTCCTTATTAGTTCTTGCCCTATCAGTAATGGGATTCAATCCGTGTGGGAAAATTATTTATGTCTTCCATTACTGAATTTACTAATGCATCTGCAGTTTTCCTTCTGTCTTTCCCCATGCTTTCCTCTTGAATCGCCCCAGTCAAATAAACCATCACTCTTTTTCATGACAGTAGATATGTAAATTCGTTAGGAAGTAGCAAATTGTAGATTTTCAACATTAATTTACAAGACTCGCTCTCTTCTAACCATCTACCTCACGATAAAACGATGCGTTGCCTTTTAACAGTGGGACGCTCATTATTGTTACTGGAAAAAGAAATGAGATTTGGTATGTCAATTCCCTTTTCTTGTAATGATCACACCAGATCGTAAAATAGATCCAAAGATTGGTCTTTTCTACATGCATTTACCTTTCACAAGTCTTATTTTTGTTTTCTTCAATATCAGCCAACTTTTTGGAATTATTAATTGTTCATGTTCTGGAAGATAACATTGCACATATTGATGTCTGAGAAAACACTTTTTATCATAAGAATAAACTAAACAGATATGATCTTAACCTTATCTCAACACAAAAACAGCTGGTGTATTATTGGGACAACAACTTCAGTGCACTGAAGACAGAGAATAAAGGAATAAAAGAGCAACACTGGGACAACTCATATATCCCACTGTTTTACTATAATATACTGGAAACACAACTAAGTGTTACATCAGGATAATCTTTTTATATTGCATTAATTGTTAGATATCTTGGGAAGCCCACTGTACACACTGAAAGCTACATCTCCATCAGAATCAAAACCTATCATAACCTCATAAACAAAAAAAAAAAAAAAATAGACTAAAAATCTCAGATGTCCCCCCT
Organism: Homalodisca vitripennis; assembly: GCF_021130785.1. Lineage (NCBI taxonomy): Eukaryota > Metazoa > Arthropoda > Insecta > Hemiptera > Cicadellidae > Homalodisca > Homalodisca vitripennis. The sequence goes on along the minus strand of NW_025777355.1, from coordinate 85,390 downwards.
GTTGCACTGAGGTAGCGATATGTAAGTAGTAGTCCGTGCATGCCTGTATCCCATAACTCTGTAAGTGGCATTAATATTTCCGTTCCAGTTGATGCGAGTAATCAAACAAGGTAATCAAATAATTGCTTGTAACAAAACTAATCACACATTATTATTGTATCACCAAACAAAGTGAATCTTAGGTAATTAGTTCAGTGGTTAATTACTGTAACCTCTCTACGCTCGCTGCTGTTGAAGCTACACATAGATGTACATATTAAGTATTTATTTCATTATTATCATAGTTAAAACATATGCAATTCCATCGCTAGTGCGTTCATTGTCGTTTCCCTCATTCTTTTTGAGGAAAAAGGATTGGTGTAAGAGTTGTGACCTAGAAGAAATGCTGGAAACACGATTTGTTTATCTGTACCCATTTTTCTGTATAATCACTGTTTATCGAATTATTCGGAAGAACGGTGTGATGTTTGACACTATCTTGCCTAAAAAATGAAGTATAATTTACTTAGATAAAATAATGAAGATTTCAAAACGTCTTTATAATGATCTTCAAGAAATAAGTTGACTTGACTTCATAGAATAACAAAATTTATTGGGTCATTTTTATTTCTTGAGAGGAATGGTAGAAGAGACGAGTAACCGATAGTAAACCATTGCAATATATTTTTAATATTATTGGAATACTTTATTTGTGGACTATGCAGTTATGAAAATGAATTGTAGTCTTTGCTATTATCGTCTCTTACAATGGAAGGCACTTATTATTTAAATTATTATTATATTCGTAAAAAACCATTAAAATACGTTGTTGCAAATATTTAGGAAGACATTAACTAATCATGTTGTGACAGACTTGGACAAATGGGCTGACAAGCTGTGAATGGTTATAATACTTTAATTTGTTACTTGGTTATAAAAACCGTCAATTTACATACGTTGTGAGTTAAACGTTATCAACATTATCAAAACTGTGTAAAAGGTAATGACGTTATTTTGTGTACTTTATTCTCGAGGATACTCATAATATGTGTTTCAAATTTCAGTGCTGTAGCATTTAACACTATTAATTCAAAATATATTTTAGAGACAGGCAAGACTGACGGAATTTAAAGAATTTAGAACAGTGTTCAATTTGATTACTTTATTTCTCATTTTGATGTTCTGAAATAATTTCAGTGTTGGAATCGTAAAAATGTTTAAATAAAATTTCAAAGTTTTATTGCACGTAAAATAACTTTTCTCTTCATATACTTGTATAAGGAGGTAGTAAAAGTGTCCCTCCCTCTGTTCATGCACGCCTACGTGTTGTAATGGTTTGTTTTATTGCCTTATTCTTCGTAAAGTTTTATATAATAATGACATAGAATCGTATAAATATTAATTCTTGTATAATTTACTGATATTAGAAATTTCTAGTTACATGAAATATATTCATACATGTTGTATAAAACCAAATATATTAATTTCCGTAGTAACATTACTCAGAAAAAATGAACTCTTATATTTGTCCAATTAAATATTAATCATGATTATAATGTATTGCATATCTTTAGTTATTTTAATTCTACACGATACGTCTTATCAACTCTACTTCTTATCTATTCCTCCTCTGTTCTAAAATCCCTCCAACAAGCAGATCAGGTTTCGTTTGTAAAACTATGTTTGCGAGTTATCTTTACGTTTAAACGAAAAAACACATATATTATCAGTAGAATAATGATATGAATAAGTCAAAACTGTTAATTTTAATGGTCTTAATATTCTGTGGTGAATGATTAATTACTATGAGAACGGGTCTGAATCTAACAATCCTGAAATGTACGTCTGGAATCGAAACAACCTTTATTACTGAAACGTTCTTAAGGCGGAGTAAAGCAATTACTTTCTAATTTATAGGGACTACAAAGTTATTCCCTTGGCGAAATTACTAATTAATTAATCCTTTGGTACGATACAATTTCGGTGAAGACTGGTATGAGAAAATCCCAAAAAGCAGCTTGTTCTTATCCAGCTTGTCTTGTCAATTCTTTGCAACCTATTTGAGATTAAAATAGCTCGCAAGATCAAATTCATTTAATTTGTTTTACTACAAATACTTGTAATAGTGCAAATAATTTCAAGGGCTTTGATTGCTCGTATTAACATGTTTTAAACTTTATTCAAGTAGTAATTATGACTTTTCTACTACCAATATAAGTGGTAGGTTCTCATTTCAAAATATTGTCATATATAATTGTTATATCGAGTTATTTCCTATGACGCCATTATTAGAAACGTATTTAGCCTTTACATAAAATAAAGTGAAATTGCCTCAAAACAAACAAAAACTTTGTTACAGAAGCCTAAGTTTATTTCTAATCACAAAATAATTTGGCGATGGAGGTATCCCAACGCATTCATCATTATCTGTTAATCAATCATTATACTAACAGCCAAGTTAAAGAGAAATTATGTCATTCGATTAAAGAAATTATATTTTCTTTTTGCTCTTTCTTTCGATACGTAACAAGATGGGAGCTGCTACAATTACAAGTTGTACTATAATTCACCCTATCCAGCCCACTATAAAAAAGATTCAAAATTAAAAAGGACCAGGAAAATAAACACAGAAAGCGGAGGATTGTAAATGCCTTTACACTTTGAATAAAGTCCAATATAATTTCATCTAATTATGGAGTGTCCATCGATAGAAACCAAACTTTAACAGAATGTTACAGTACCTGTTAGCTGTCAACCAGTGAAAGATTGATTGCTGCACGCTCTATCGGTGCTGACGGTAATTACTCCTCCCTTACTCTCCTGTCATTACGATCACATGATATGGTGATTGACACTAATCGTTACGAAACTTTATTACTCTGTACCAACTATACTTCATCATATACACGTTACTGAATTCAACTGATAAATATAATAGAACCCGAAGTTTAAACAGAAAGTTACAGTACCTGTTAGCTGTCAACCAGTGAAAGATTGATTGCTGCACGCTCTATCGGTGCTGACGGTAATTACTCCTCCCTTACTCTCCTGTCATTACGATCACATGATATGGTGATTGACACTAATCGTTACGAAACTTTATTACTCTGTACCAACTATACTTTCATCATATACACGTTACTGAATTCAACTGATAAATATAATAGAACCCGAAGTTTAACAGAAAGTTACAGTACCTGTTAGCTGTCAACCAGTGAAAGATTGATTGCTCCACGCTCTATCGGTGCTGACTGTAATTACTCCTCCCTTACTCTCCTGTTATTACGATCACATGATATGGTAATTGACACTAATCGTTACGAAACTTTATTACACTGTACCAACTATACTTCATCATATAAAACGTTACTGAATTCAACTGATAAATATAATAGAACCCGAAGTTTAACAGAAAGTTTACAGTACCTGTTAGCTGTCAACCAGTGAAAGATTGATTGCTGCACGCTCTATCGGTGCTGACGGTAATTACTCCTCCCTTACTCTCCTGTTATTACGATCACATGATATGGTAATTGACACTAATCGTTACGAAACTTTATTACACTGTACCAACTATACTTCATCATATAAACGTTACTGAATTCAACTGATAAATATAATAGAACCCGAAGTTTAACAGAAAGTTACAGTACCTGTTAGCTGTCAACCAGTGAAAGATTGATTGCTCCACGCTCTATCGGTGCTGACTGTAATTACTCCTCCCTTACTCTCCTGTCATTACGATCACATGATATGGTGATTGACACTAATCGTTACGAAACTTTATTACTCTGTACCAACTATACTTCATCATATAAACGTTACTTAATTCAACCGATAAATATGATAGAACCCGAAGTTTAACTTAAGGTTAGAGTGCCCCTTAGCTGGCAACCAGTGAAAGATTGATTGCTGCACGCTCTATCGGTACTGACAGTAATTACCCCTCCCTTACTCTCCTGTCACTACGATCACAGAATATGGTGTTTGACAGTAATCGTTACGAAACTTAATTACTGTATACTAGAGTTTACTTTACCAGATACTGCATTATGTGTACGGTACCAAGTAGAACTGAAGGAAGTTAGCCTGTTAAATGTTTTTCACTTGTTTTCACTATGGGTTTTTATACGCAAAGCGATTTATTAATAGGTAAATCTCTATATCACAATCTTATTATTTTTATTTCAACAAAATTAAATTGTATATTAGTTAACAATTATCTTTGTTTTTATTTCTTACAGTTCTAACAGTAGACATAGTAAGGCTTAAGTTATTGTGGACTTAGCCAATTACGTATCTCGGAAACTGATTGTGGTATTCTAGATTGATCCGTAATACATATGTATTCTTTTTGTTGTTGTGTTTATGTAGTTAAGACGTGAATTGTAAATGACCAGGTATGTGTTGAAGGTTAGTAACCCTTTTAGTGAATTGTGGCCCCGCCTTTGCCTACTAAAACTGCACATATGTTTGTATGACTGTATATTTTACTTTTATCATTTATTTATTTGACGGTAACGCCATTTACATTATAGACATTAAAAAATCCTCATGGAAGAAGATTGGTAATAATATAGTGACAAATATACAATAAGTAATCATAATACAGACAACAATAGATAGAGAATAATAGTTTTAAAAAATCAATAATAATAACTCAACAATACAGGCAAACAATAAGTACGAGTACAGTAGCAACAGTTAAGATGGGATAAATACCTAAAGAAAAAACCAAATAATAAATTAATGTATGTAATATGCGAACAGGCATCAATAATAGACAATAAATAACAATATAATCAATAATAGACAGTGAAACAAACTTTCTCAGGCGTGCTACTCCTACCTTCTTTGCCTGGAGAGCCTGGTACATAGCTGGGCTTTTTCCGAAGTGTTTTGACTAAGACAGTGCCCACAATCCTCCCTCATGAATCTCGACAGGAGGGGATTCCTCTCCCCAACCTTAACCATGAGGGATATTATGTCACTTCCGAAGCATGTGCATAGATCCGTTAAGTTATAAGTGCAATCTATTAGATTTGATAATAAAATGATCGACCATCTAGACTTGCTTGATTCCAAAATGTTTTATGTACACAAGATGGAGATTTACCCTGGTACCAAACCACAGAACAGTCCATTTGAACAGTCAAATAGACCTAAGGACATTGTTTTACGCCTTATAAGTAATCTTGAAAATTCCGGCAGGAACATCACAGCAGACAACTGGTTGTCATGTGTGCCATTGGTGAGGGAAACTAATAGAAAGAGGCATTACTTACGTAGGAACACTACGCAAGAACAAAAGAGAACTACCACCAGAACTTCTTCCTAAGAAACGAATTGCCCATTCGAGTATCTTTGCTCTTCGTGATGACATGACTGTAGTTTCATATGCACCAAAAAAGAAACCGCTGTGTTGTTCTCGTATCGTCAATGCATTTTGATGCTGCTATCGACCCTGACACACTGGACAAGTCTAGACCAGACATAATTACTTTCTACAACTCTACCAAGTCTGGGGTTGATGTTGTAGATGAAAAATGTGGTACTTATTCCACTTCTAGGAGATGGCCCCTTGTTTTATTTTACCACTTGCTTGACATCACAGGCATCAATGGGCAAGTTATTTTCTTGAGCAACTGTCAAGAAGAAAAAGTAATGGAAAGAAGAAATTTTCTGAGGGAAGTCGGCTTAGAGATGATAAAGCCTCATGTAGCGAAAAGGGCAACTATTTCTTCGCTTCCAAAGACGCTGCGATCATCGATCCTCAAGGTTGCTAATGTGCAAGAGATTCCTCATCGAGAATCAGCAGTCAATCGGCCAGTGGGTTCGAGAGTAAGATGTGTTGTTTGCCCCCGCACAAAGGACACCAAAACAACACAAAAATATTGTAAGTGCCAACGACCTATGTGTTTTATCGCACAGGGAGACCTTCTGTAATCTCTGAAAAAACATGAATAACGGTGCAATTACTGATTCAGACTAAGTTTCTGTAGAACACATTTTTTACGTTTTTAATTGTGAGGTATATTTCTCATATAATTCGAGTTATCTATACTGCATATCTACTGTCTTCTAAGGTGTGTTCAATGTTGAATAAATAATTTTTTCTTTATCAGTGATTTTTTTCCCCCGTTTACTAGTCCTACTTTTATCTCCCCAAAACAAAGTCTTGGAAAGTTCAACAAAAACTATATAGTATTTATATAATACTTTAAAAACAAAGACTACTTATTTTACAAAATCAAAATAAATAAAAAAACTGAATTGTATTTTTATTTTGATTATAAAATTTTACTACAAGATCGTGGAATTACAGTTTTAAATTTTATTTAAATCGAATAATTCAGCATGTATGTAGTTATTCTTATAATAATAATTTTATATCACAGCATAGTATAGCATATATATATATATATAAATTTATATTGCATAAATCACCATATATATAGATTTTTTTAGACTTTAGCCAAATACTGCACTCACCCTTTACCTCACATAAACACGCATACGCGCATTTTACTATATCACTCTTCTTCTCCAAAATATCTACTTCTACACATTAAAGCTTATATTAAATTTTTATTTTTGTTTCATTAAATTTTTTTAATTAGTCCAGCCGAAATTGTATTTAACTTAACTTCATTGTTGATTAAATGTAGCTTTCTGCCGGTTATTTATTGAACTAATTATGTTTCTATACTATTATTTTATGTGTTTCCATATTGTTGTTAGTCCTGATAATTTTGTAACGTACATTAACCCTTAAGTGAGCGCGCCTCCTTAAGTTACGTGAGTGCTCGCGTGGGGCCCCCATTAAGAAAATAATAAATATGAATGCATTCTTACCTTCTTTGTGTTATTAACTATAGTTACTTACTTTATTGCGTATGTCTAATACCTATTTAATTAAAGGTAACTATAGTTACTATGATTTTTATATTTTTTATTAATTTTTACGTTAAAAGTATTAAATTATAGTTAAAAAAATTTATATTGCATAAATCACCGTATATATACAATCATAATAACTATAGTTACCTTTAATTAAATAGGTATTAGACATACGCAATAAAGTAAGTAACTATAGTTAATAACACACAGAAGGTAAGGATGCATTCATATTTATTATTTTCTTAATGGGGCCCCACGCGAGCACTCACGTAACTTAAGGAGGCGCGCTCACTTAAGGGTTAATGTACGTTACAAAATTATCAGGACTAACAACAATATGGAAACACATAAAATAATAGTATAGAAACATAATTAGTTCAATAAATAACCGGCAGAAAGCTACATTTAATCAACAATGAAGTTAAGTTAAATACAATTTCGGCTGGACTAATTAAAAAAATTTAATAAAAAATGTAATGAAACAAAAATAAAAATTTAATATAAGCTTTAATGTGTAGAAGTAGATATTTTGGAGAAGAAGAGTGATATAGTAAAATGCGCGTATGCGTGTTTATGTGAGGTAAAGGGTGAGTGCAGTATTTGGCTAAAGTCTAAAAAAATCTAAATTCCACAGAAACCCAAAGAGTAAAAGTGTTCCAAGACACACTTTGATGAAGGTGTACACACAAAATTATAGAACTCTAAATAAAGGGATATTACTAACTCTAGTTTACATTTAAAAAATCTCGAGAAACAGCACACTGTAATAGAAATCTATCTAAACAACGATCGATGCCTACTTTTTAAGGTCGAATTAAAAAATGTAATCAATTATAATATATGCTTTTAGTACGAAACGCTATTTTGAAATATATATACTGAACAATATTTATATTATACACATATGTATCATGTAAAGCGAAGTGTACAGTATTGCTAAGCATCAATTAAGTATTGAGATTTGACCATCCGTATGATTTAAAACTCCAAAAATGTTGGTTGTGTTAAATTCATTTACCTTACAATTTTTAATTACTTTTAACGTGGAACGAGTTCAATATTAACTTACGTTTATTTTATTCCAGAATAAGATAGTTCACATATCTCTGGAAAGCTACTTTAATTAATTATCAAATTTGAGTATTGATTTTAGATTTTTATCTGTGTCATTATACAAAAAAAAACTTATTTATTCTTTTTTTAAAGCTGAAAATAAGAATTGAAGTACGAAACATCCAGTAGATGAGTGTAAGTGGTCAGAGCTGTACGAGGAAGCCTTCATTTACATATTTCACTCGTTACAGCTAATGCTGACTTTGTCTCTACAGCTTTAAACCTTCTCCTGTTTGTTCCCGCACGTACTCCAACATCCTTTTTTTACACTCATTCCATTCCGTAATTTAGCTCTAATTAAATCATAACTATAAAAGGCGTCCATTTCATATACCATTATCGATTAAATTAATTTTCCAACTTAATGTGTCACAGTCAGCCCACATTTTCGTAACTTTATATTTTTAGTATGTACTATTTCTATACTACTACCAGTTACCCATTTCTGCTTAACATCTGGGACATTACAGGTATATCCTTTTAAATGACATATCAAACACTCATGTGAAGTGGTGGTCACAGGAATATTTCCAAATCTCGTGATACACTTCCAAATAATTGGAATGTAAGGTAAAAGAGCAGTATTTTGAGGTCCTAAGTCGCAGAGTGAATAAGTAACAAGAAAATAAATCTAATTTTCGGCTACTATTCTACTGTCTTGGAACACTTTTACTCTATGGTTTTCTGTGAAATTTAGATATTTTTAGACTTTAGCCAAATACTGCACTCACCCTTTACTTCACATAAAAACGCATTTGCGCATTTTACTATAGCACTCTTCTTCTCCAAAATATCTACTTTTACACATTAAAGCTTATATTAAATTTTTATTTTTTGTTTGATTAAACAGTTTTAATCAAAGTAGTCCAGCCGAAATTTTATTTAAGTTCACTTTATTGTTGATTAAATGTAACTCTCTGCTGGTTATTTATTGAACTAATTATGTTTCTATACTATTATTTTATGTTTTTCCATATTGTTGTTAGTCCTGATAGTCTTGTAAACGTACAGGGAGCGGCAAAATGATCTGACGGTTTTCGCTGCCGCGCTGTCAAGCGAGTGAGCGGTGGGGATAGGAGCGTGGCAGAGCCTACGTACGGACATTTTTAGTAGCCATGGAGCGGTGGACGGCTAAGCACCGTGCGTTCGTTGTGGAAGCATTTTTTTAAAGTGGCGATAGTGTTGTTGCTGTTCAGCGGCAGTTCCGCAGACGTTTTAATGTGGCTCCAAGAGGGAAAGTGCCAACTCGAAACACCATTTTGCTGTGGGTGGGTAACTTTAGAGCTACAGGTTCAGCTTTAAAACGAAAATCAACAGGCCGTCCAAGGTCAGCCCGGACGCCAGAGAACGTCGAGAGAGTGAGAGGAGCTGTGGAAGCCAAGTCCTCGGCGGCCTGCACGTAAACAAGCTGCAGCTCTGCAGATGTCTGACCGCTCGGTAAGAAGAATTTTAAGGTACGACCTGCACTTTCATCCGTACAAAATGGCTATCGTGCAACAGTTGAAGCCCAGTGATTATGCAAAACGCATTGAATTTTCAGAGCAAATGATTGATTTGCTTACAGATGAAAAAATTCTCATTTTCATTTGAATGGTTATGTTAATAAACAGGAATTTCCGATATTGGTCAAAAAAAATCCAGAAGAACTGCATGAACGACCTTTTCACAGTCCCAAGGTCACTGTGTGGTGTGGCGTAACAAAAAATTGTGTTATAGGCCCATACTTTTATGAAGAGAACGGTCTAACTGTAACCGTCAATTCACAACGATACCTGACTATATTGAAAAACTTCCTGATCCCCGAAATACGCATAAATCGCTTCAACCGCCACAGAATTTGGTTCCAGCAAATGTGGTAATAAACTTCTTAAGAAGCAAGTTTCGTGGCCGAGTCATCTCGCGTTTCGGGGACATTGCGTGGCCACCTCGCTCCCCGGATCTCAGCATCTGTGACTTATTCTTGTAGGGACTGCTGAAATCTGGAGTATACACAAACAAACCCCGCACATTGGATGAACTGAAGGAAACCATACGCCAAGAAATAGCCAACCTCTCTCCTGAAATGTTAGGGAAAGTGTATGACAATTTCAGTGCAAGATTGGAAGAATGCATCGCCAAAGACGGACATCATTTGAAAGACGTTATATTTCAAATCTTAAACGGATCAACTCGCCCTTTTTTGGTTATTTTTATAAATGTTCATAAATACCAAACTGAAATCTGCAATAAAACACTTTGTACCACTTTAAACGTTTGAGTTGTTTACATTATAAAACCGTCAGATCATTTTGCCGCTCCCTGTACATTAAACATTTACTATTATTGTGGTAATTACACTGCTTCCATTGTGGCGTGGTTTTAGGTTTTTCACGTGAGTGGATTTTTTCGTGCGCTTATGGCTCGAATGAATAATATTTCCGGACACCATGGTTGAGTTTAATTTGTCGATCTTGTCTGAGAATTCCACTTCGGTCATACATACTCTATTTTTGGCAATATAATTTTCTTCTAGTCTAAGATATATCTGTTACCACATTTGAGTTTACTTTGTTTCCCCGATCTACAAGTGCCTTCTCAGAAATGCGTATATGTACTGCAGTTCTGAGAAGTCTACTTCTATAAAAGGATTATTTATAACAAGTCCTCAAATCTGTAGCAAGAAGTAAGGTAGTAATTTTGTCTTTGATATCTGCATTACACTCTTGATCGCGCACTGTATAATTCATATTTCCAAAAGGAAGTTCTCAATACCAGTGAGAGGTAGCCCGGAGTGATCTTTATGTTAACCAAGAAGTGTTTAGTAATAATTGTTTTAGAAATAAGTTTAGAATAAGTGTTAAGTAAGAAGTAATATTTCGGAATATAAAGATGTTGTATTATTACATGTCACATATCGTCTAAATCCGTCTAATATAGTTTGAGTGGTTGAGTATAAAAGTTCTCAACATCTCTTCAAAAACATTTATAAGCATTTAAAATATTAATGGGACTAGCTCATCGATACCGGTAACTCTAAACACAACTACCTGCAGAATAACAGCGAAGCATCAAGACACATCAGCGTCTGATAGATAGGTAAGTGATAGTTGCTGATGCGACAGTTAAAATATTTAGATATTTAAATTAAAGGACAGTGTGTCGGAGCCCTAAATCGTAGAGCAAATAGTTTGTACGGGCACCAATGAGTTATTTCATATTCTGTGCTGTGGTGTGTGTACCACAGTATTTTGTGGAGTGTGTTATAAGATATCACCACTTGCTGGTGAGAGAGACTGACAAGTATGCCGGGTAGGTGACAGTAATACTTTAATGATTAGCCCAAGTATGTGCCTAGATATAAGCTAGCCAAAAATTCCATCTTAATACTAGATTTGGTCACTACTTTTAAATAAAACTTGTTAGAAATCCAATTTAATTTCGTAGCTAGTTGAAAATAATGTTAGATAAACCAGAATCAGGATTTGTGTACAAAACAAATAAAGTTTGATTAGGCACAATAAATCCCAATTTTCTGCTTTTACTGAGGTTCATGCTGCAGAGTCTCGCCACATGGCACAGATTACATGAGACCTACATTAACCTACTGATAGAGCTGCAAACATCATGCAGGACAGCGCTAGGCCAGCTGTTGATGCGCCTGTTGATACACAGTACATCGGCATGGAGTGGTTAAACCAGTTTAATGCACCCGATACTACAATTAACTAATTCTAATTTATGCTATTTGGTATAAAAACTGACTGGTATATCTTTCATTTCGGTTATTATAATGTGAAACTTAGGAGCAATCATTACGGAAATACCATATGTTGATCAAATATATTTATCTGTTATATCTCTAACTTATCCGATTTCATTTATTAAGACGTGAGTTGTGAAATTACCTTTGCTGTACCTGATTGGAACATAAAAAAAATTGTTGAATAAATTTATTGGTAACCATTTAGTTTAATTTAACAATTGTTTTGAAATTTTAAAGGTTTACCTCTCTCCCAAAAATGAGGTTTTGTAGGAGCGAATAAACTATTTCAAATAGTAAATCACTCTTGAATGTAACCTTATTTGGACGGTCATCTGAAATAAGGAGGATGGTGATAAATAGACACCTCTAAGTTGGCTTTATTGAACATACCGTATGAGTGAAGTTAAAGTTCTATCTTTGCTTAATATAGTCCCAGTTTTAAAAAGTGTCAGAATAAGAGTTCTTGGTGTTGTCGCTTTAGTTTCATCAAGTGTTTAATTTGAGGTATTGTCAACTGACGCTACTTTGTATGAAACAGATGATAGGTTTTTGTATTATAATATAGTGATCAGTTTTGACTAGGGATAACTTATTGTTGATGTTGTTCGTTACTTTGCTATATGATGGGAGAGAAGAACGGTAATTACCGCCACTTCTTGTTTGTTTGATTTTAGGTTGAAGTTGAATGTGTAAATTTGCTCAAATATGTCTTCACACTTGTACATCCAGGCGTGTTGTATACTAGCTTTATTATTTTATGGTAAGCGATCTGTTTATACAAATTTACGCGTTTTTAGCAATGTGTAACCTAAGTGTGAACACATGAAACTGTTATCCATCTTTTTAGTGATCGTATAAATTTTGCTATATGATGGGAGAGAAGAACGGTAATTACCGCCACTTCTTGTTTGTTTGATTTTAGGTTGAAGTTGAATGTGTAAAATTTGCTCAAATATGTCTTCACACTTGTACATCCAGGCGTGTTGTATACTAGCTTTATTATTTTATGGTAAGCGATCTGTTTATACAAATTTACGCGTTTTTAGCAATGTGTAACCTAAGTGTGAACACATGAAACTGTTATCCATCTTTTTAGTGATCGTATAAATTTTAACTATTTGAGCTTAACTTTTTAAACTAATGGGGTTTACTTTATTTCAAGATATTTTTGGAGTATAGTAACCCCAATACATTTTTCTCTTTTTAACCGTTTTAATTTAGGTTGTATTTATTTCAGCATGCCAAGGATTTATAAAAGGAAAATTGAATCTAGAGAAAATATAGATTGAAATGCCGTGTTTATTAGATAGAGCAGTTAAATGAATATTTAGCATAGGTAAGACATGGTGACATTACTCACCACCATGCTGAAGAAATTTACAAGATACCAAGGAAAACAATATCCAATCATCTTAAAGGATTGCATTGCAAAGCAGATGGAAAGCCAATAGTATTTATGAACATGAAGAATCGGCCCTTGTTCTCTGTATTCTATTTTCAATATGTCGGAGTATTTTATCACTTTTAAACAGTGTTGCTGTATCACATCGCAATGATTTCCCTCACTTTGTTTAGGAAATTTTGATGCGGAATAAAAGTAACATACGCCATTCGCTAACCTTTCTCCAATAGATAAACCAGCTTTATTATTTTAAGGTAAGCGACCTGTTTATGTAAATTTACGCGTTTTTAGCAATGTGTAACCAAATTGTGAACAAATGAGGGTCTTATCCATAGTGATCGTATAATGTTTAACAATTTGAGGTTAACTTTTGTAACTAACGGTGTTACTTTAAATCATGATATTATTGGAGTAAAGTAACCTATTGTTGTTTTATTCACAGTTTTAATTTAGTTGTGTTTTTTTTTTCAGCATGCCAAGGACTTATAAAAAGAAACTCGAAGCTATAGAAAATATAGATTGAAATACTGTGTTTTATTACATAGAGCAGCAGCTAAGTAAATATTTAGCATGTATAAGACATGGTGACATCACTAATTGTCATGCTGAAGAGATGTAAAACAAATGGATGGAAAACAATATCCAATCATCTTAAAAGACTGCATTGCAAAGCAGATGGAAAGCCGATAGTATTTATGAAAATGAATAATTGGCGCTTGTTCGCTGTATTTTATATTCAATATGTAGGAGTATTTTATCATCTTTAAACAGTGTTATTGTATTGCGTCGCAATGATTTCCCTCACATTGTTATTCAAGTTTTGACTCGGAATAAAAGTAACCAACTCCATGGGCTAACCTTACTCCAATATAGTTAAATAAATAAACAAATAGATAAATAGTGGTAGCGGTATTTAAAAAAGGTTATCACTCTAAAATGATTTGGTTACCGAATATATTATCACTATTTGCGTTGTTATTTTATGTTTTTGAAATAGAAAACCAGTATTTTCTTTGTAAAATGTAAAGATTGAAGTGAAGCAACGTCAGTTAAAGGTATCATTTGATATTTTACATGCCCCCAAAGGAGAATCAATAACTCGCAACCGTTCAATAGTAAAAATGGGGATATGACTCTCGAGACATATAGTGAATTAGGTATGAATGGTCGTAGAACAAAGTTGTAGTCAAATTTCAGTAATTAGCTCTTGATTTAACAAGTTATTACATTGATTGGCTCCTTTTGTCGCAACTTATGTGCAAAGTTTATAACTGAGATTCGTAAAAAGAAAATGTAATAGCTACCTACTTTTTTTGCTACAACTATAAATAGGTTAGTATTATGACCATTCTCCCCATATACCTGGCAAATATTGTAATATACTGGCCAAACATGATGCTGTTTTAATCTATGTAGTATTTAAAGGCTTAATTTTTTTAGTTTTGTGTTAGGTTAATTACATTTTTATACTTTATCTATAAACTTTGGACAAATTTATGTGTAGAGTAAAGCAAACTACACGTGTGTCAGTTTCCATAAGATAAACAAGAATATATCACTGCAGAAAGCACATAAGTATACAAGCCCGGCCCGGTGTACGTTATACAGGATACAGAGCTTGTCTGAGGTTTACTAGAAGAGCCTGAAGCCTCTCCCCTTATGTAAACAGGAACGCGGTCTTAAACAACGTTATTTATGTATTCGCGGTTACCTGTGACAATACCATATACAATGTAATCAGTATTTTAAAATGTTAAACCCTTTATTTAAACATCTATATTCAAAATTTCACACCTTCTTTTCTTTGATAAAGTACCATTGCTTGTGTTCTGAATTGTATATATTTATATGTCAAGGAAATGAAATTGTATTGGCTGGGAAGTCGAACACTACTATAAACTCATTTTTGTTTATATAAATTATTATATAACATACTTTAATATCACGATAATAGTTCTATCTAAATAATTTTTCAAAGCAACGATAGTAATTTAATATATCTCAATTCCTACCCTACTACAGGATCAAGAAATAGTTTTGAATAAAACGCTTATCGTTTTTTTTTCTTCTCTTAGGACAAGGAGCCGAGAAACCTCTTAATTAACTTTGTCCTAAAAGAACATTACGCTTGCTTCCGGAGTGGTGGATATTCGCGATGGGTAAGGTTGGGTATAGGACCCGCCTCCTGTCGAGATCCATGAGGAAGGATTGGGGGCACTACATCTCATTCATGTAACCTTGGAAGAAGGCTAGCCCAACTATAAGCCACCCTCTCCAGTTAAAGCGGGCAGGGATTAGCGTGCACTTATGTCTAAGAGTAGCAACTGCCTTTACCACTTAGAGAGTCCCACTAACTCCATCAGTCATCCTCCCCAGTAGACTATACTTACCCTTGCCAATATATAAATATTTGTGGTTAGTGAGGTGCACTCCTGGTTATCTAGATTGCCCAGATATATGACACGTTGGTTATACTGTACCTGGTGTAGATAAAACTGTAAGATAGAAAACACCCACAGGTAAATAGCTAAAACTGTTTGTTCTAACCCACTTGTTATTATACGAAAAGTATACAAATAAACTAACAACGGAAGTAAAAATGTAAGCTGTTGGGTAGGTTTAAACCGAGCTTTAGACTAAAGTCCGCATAGTTTGGGTGTGTTACACTGATCTGCCTTACCACGCACGGTCGCCATAAACTAGTGTAATAGTAACATTTACAACGGCACTCATTTCCCAGCTTGAATACAAACCAGCTCATTAAAGCTGACCCACACATTCCGGATAACTGTGGAAGTGAGTGTTATCACTGTTATGAAACCGATTACGCCAGTAATATCAAGCGCAATTGTGACTTTTACATTCTTGTTTACCTCTGTTTCCAAGGAAAGGATTGAATATTTGTTCATCTTGTTTTAATTCATGTAAACAATTAATTTTAAATATTCATGGTTCTGTTGTACGTGTTCTTAATAAGAGATTAATAATCGCTTGTATTTAAAATTTGATTATTGATGATTGTTTGGAAATAATTATATCGATTGACAAAGTAGGTACGTCACACCAAGCGTCGCGTAGTAAGCTTCGCTGAGGTCGCAAGCAAAGTTTCAAGTCTATAGCTTCTTTAATAAAGCTGAAATATGTTTTAATATGTTATTTGTTAAAATGTAATATGATTGTACGTAGTTCCGTTATAAATTTATCTCTGCAACTGTCTGGACGCTATTATGTTAACAATAACAATTTTAAAATGCTCCTTAAACGCTTGGCTAAATTTTATGTAGTGATATAAACCATCTTTGAACTTGCTGTTTCTTTTATAGAAACGAAGCTTTATACAAAATTTCAAGTCTATAGGTCTATACTGCTCGATATATCGTGAGGACAAAAAGACAAACAATTGCGAGCCTATCAAGTGGTAGGCATTGTTAAAAGTAATCAAAAGGTATTTAATTTAGAATACGTTTGAAGGACAAAAATAAACGACAATAAAGTAACCATAACCTTTTTATTATTTAGACGAGTGAGTATGAACACAGTAACCTTTTTTGAATTACAATGCAAAGAAATTAATAATATAGTTGACGCAAATATAAAATTTTTTGGTATAAAAGTTATGACTAAAACTTCAATACATTAATAAAAATCATATTATACGAGCTGACTGAAAAAATCTAGTGACTGAAAATGGTTCTTTATGGTCAGGTTGACACGTTTTAAAATGATAAAATAATTGATTAACTTAGGTAAGTAAGTGCAAACTTAACGTTCTTGGTTTTTGACGTGACAACGTTTTAAATTAGGTTGCGGCTCGGAGTCACTCATGAAAAAGTGTAACGCCCGGTAACGTTACGATGCCCGTCCAGTGGGTCCGCCGCACGGGATCCGCACGGGATAAAGCAGATAACTGTGGGTCCGCCGCACGGGATAAAGCAGATAACTATGTTTATTCATGAAAATGTGGAGTGCTTAGATTCGTCATTTACAACAACTACAACAATAAAGGTAAATAATTGTACACTGATATTTCATTATCGTAAACTATGATTGATTGATTAATTGTTAGATTGACACAAAAGTTGAGAAACTGAGTTTATAGGTTATGTCATACTATTGACAAATGTTGATAGTGTTAAGTAAATTATTAGTTTAAATCACTCTGCAATCAATCGTAATTCAGTCGATTGAGAAGAAACAGCGCGTATTGCTAGTCAAACATTTAAAATAACAAATTATAACCTCTAACCTGTCATAACAGTGCGACCAAACAAACGAACTAAACCGACCAATCACCACGCGCGGAGTTAGAATTTAACTGTGTTTAGCAAGAATTTCAAATTCCAATTTTAGTAAATGTTTTATTCAACTTTACCATTTACAATAACAAATTTTAATTAATTTCAAATTATGTACAATGTTTTAGTAAACAAAATATATTTCTATAGTTTAAAAATTTGTGCAATTCTTATTTTCATTCAATTCCTTGTTCCTATTGTGCAATTTAATAATATTCATATCAATAAATATTTCTACCGAGAAAAAGACGTTGTCACGTAAAATCTTCGCCCGTAAAACCGACTTTACAGGCAACCATAATTTTTTTACTTCACCTCTCAGCTCAGAGTCAGAATAACTGTTTTCAGATTTCTCATACCAACCTCTGTTTTCTGAAAAAAACCCGAAATATCCTAAACTCTGACTTCTCAGGTCCAGGAACTAGTTTTTAGCGACACTTATCACCTTCCTTCTTTTTTCTTAGCACTCGGAGCACAAAATGCGTAACCATATATTATATGGTTTGACGTCATAAATAGCTGTCGATATGTTGCGTTGCGATTTTAACTATACTGAATCTGGTCTCGTTTAAAAAAAATTAAATTACTCGTATTTTACCAAAAATTATTAATTTTTAAACGTCCGTAAGAAAAATAAATATGATTTCAAGATGTGCAAATTATAATCGGTCTTGATAATAATTTGTTGTGCAATATTGCCCTTGGTGCAGAATCGTTTATTTCAGAAACCACCTAAGTGCGCTTTTTTCAACTTTCGGAAAACTAAAAAAACTGTTTTGTAGCTTAAGTATAGGTCTAGTCTCCTTCAAATTTTATTTTTAACAAATCAAAAATAGGCTATTGGGATAATTTATTTTTTATATTTTTGTTTCTTTAATTATTTGAGTTATAAAATAAAAAAAAAATTGTACTTAGGTGGTTTCTGCTATAAATGATTGTATCCAAAGTTATTTTTAAAATATTATTATTTACTTTAAGTCAAACCATTAATTTTTACCTGTTTTGGTTTCAAAGGTAAGTAACAAAACACATTTATATACAAAAAAGAGTTTTTTACTAGGCCTGAATAAAAAAATATAAGTGGACTCAACGCTAAAGTATGTCTATATACAAAGTTGTGGCCTTATTCTTTTATTCATCTTCTGGCAAGTCTTCTGGCAACTCTGTCAGTTGTTGGTTATTGGATGATAGTGTCATAGAAGACTTCATATCCAACAGTGTATTCCATCAATTTTTTTATAATCGTCTATCTTTTTTTGTTGATTGGGACCTAAAACCAAAAATCTCAGTGTGCAAAACCCGATAAATTTTACAATTTGTTATAGCCTACAAAAATCTTTAGCTAAAAGTAAAATATAAAAGATAACCCTGGTAAAATAAAAGTAAACATACCTTCCCCAAAGGATAAGCTTTCTCTGTTGGTAGTTCCGGAAGGTTGGCAGTTTTTAGCAATGTTAAGGTAGATGTTGTTATTCCTCCAATGAATTCGCTTACAACCACTTTTCACGGAGTATCCTTGTTGTAGAGAAACAGCTTGTACTTGGACACTTTGAATGGCTGCTTATTTTCTCTGGGTATGTTCCTGCCTGATGTGTTATCCGAATTTGGCATTTTTTTGGATACTTTTGATTACCAGGTTTTGAAACTGAGAACATCGTCTGATGTAAGTTACTATACAGTAAAACGGCCAGACTTATTAGCTTTTAGCATGAGCTCACAAAACAGTATGAGATGCTTCACGTTATCTGGAATGTTATCGAAATAGTTCAGCAGCATTGAACATACTTCGTCTGGGCCTTTGTTTGCTTCCCCCTCATGATACACATACAGTTTGGAAGAAATTAGTCAAAAGCTAGTGCGACCGTGTTGTCATCTTTGTTTTTTATCTGTGCCTCTTCCTTAGCTTTATAAACCTTTTTTGCTCGCCTTAAGTGCACCATTTTCTCAGCAGCTACATTTCCTTTAGCATTGTCGCTCAAACCCTTGTCTTTCAAGTTGGGCGATAGTCTTTTACAAGTTGAACATACATCAACTTGTGGTCTTCCAAAACAGTAAGCAAAGTTCTCTTAAAATTATTTGTTGTAGAAACTATACTTTACTTTATTTTTTAGATCAGGATTGTCTAAAATAAACATTGCATGCATTTTTTGCTACATCAAGCCTAGCGTCAAGATTTTCCCCTCATATCTATAGTGCGTTTATGAAGGACAGAACATTTATTTATTCTTTTGATTCTATTGTCAGAGGTTCCAAACAATTTCAAGAAAACACCTCTACAAGCTTGAGTAAAGACACCATTTACTTTCAAGTTATACTTGTATGAATGAGATTTTTTGTTTGGCAAGTCATATGTAGGCACGTCAGGGTTTTTCTTGAGCTTGCTAATTATTTACATTAGGCCAGCGGTTTTTGTGTCTACGTTTCACAGGCATAACCTCCACTAAAGCTTGGAGGTACGTATCTTGTGTGTTTTTTTTTCCAAAGAATAAAATGTTTGCCATAGTTCTCGTTTTATTTCATCTGTAAGTTTCAAGTAACATTTAAAATTGCACTTACAGTTTACATCATTCATCGGGGCTTTGCTGGGAACTTCTTGTCCTTTGTACAAGACGCACTGCAGTCCTTTGCCCCTAGCATCCCGAATAATGTTTCGTTGTTATTTTTCCTTGTGCACAACTCCACGCCTACGCTTGGGATTAGGTTCATCATCTGAACTATCCGACATGGCTTAAGAACTATATAATGTAATAATAAACAAATAAATAACTCCTAATCACTGAAAACTCACGAAAACTAACCACTCAGTGTTACCTTTGAATCAAACAAAACAGTGAGTCACTAAACAAAACACTTGATTTCAACAAGGCCGCCAACCGTCACGAGTGAAATATACCGCAGAAAGAACCTAAGCGACAGCGCTTGGGTTTTTTCTTAAATAAACGGATTGTTTTCATGGCTGCCAAATAGCATTGCTGATATGGAACATAGATTATTTCTCCACTAAAAGATTTATTTACCTGTAAATTGTATAGTTCCACCAAAACTACATTTCTTTACATTTTTGTCCCTTAGGTGGTTTCTGAAATAAACAATTCATTGTTAATGTCAGATATACATCAATAAAACGTCCAATGTTAAATTTTCACTCCAATGAGTTTCATCGCTAGGGTTTCAAGCAGATCCGTAATATTCTCTGTGGAATGTGATAATAGCGGCGAATTTATCACGTCGATGTTACAACGCCTAATGCTATCAATAAACGTCTCACTCCACTGCTCCTGAACTGCTCGAGCGTTAAACATGTCGCAGTCACTGTCAAAGTCCTTATAGAATATTGAACCGTATTTCATTTTCTCCGCTGAGTGCAACTATTAATCGGCTTGTACGATTTTTTCAATAAAATACAACATCACAAAATCAGAAATGGTATATTTCACTTCAAGAAGTAGAAGTACTGATCATGTCGCGTAACAGGCTTCCTAGAGGACAGAACCAGAGACACTCGTGTAGGGTAAAGCTTACTACTATCGGAGAAACGAGACAGTTACAAACTATCTCTCCTTCAGCTCTCAGGTACTCTGACAATTAATCATTGCACATTTTACAAACGTTCTAATTAAACTTTTAATTTGTAATATTAAAATTATGTATACTTTTTTTAATGTGGTTGTAAGGGGCTTAAGAGTATGGGGCTTCCAATATAATAGTTTTTTCTAATGTATATACTACCACATTTAAAATATATACACCATTTTATTATTGAAAATTAAAATACTTACCATTTTTATTCGACAGTTTGTCAAATGTTAATTTTTTTTAATGTTATACTTGTTTTTAGTTTAGCTATCTTCCAGCTCAGAGCTATAAGAACATATTACAATTGTCAGATTACCTGAGAGCTGAAGGAGAGGTAATTCGAGACTGTCTCATGTCACCACTACACCCTGCTGATGAACAATGTAAATGTAACCCCCGGCGCTGTGGCACAGTTTACCATAATCTGAGTTATTCTACATTGTCTTTGTTCTCTGCTCGGAATTTAAATTTCCGTATAAGAAAGAATATTATCTTTTATCTTGTATATAATATTCCTCTATCTCACCGTGATCAACTGAATAATTTCTATGTAGAATTGTTTTATAATTTATTTAGAAGAAAATTGCATTAGTAAAATTCAACCTAGTTCTATGTCTTATTTTTTTTCCAATTTTGATGAATATCCTTGTTGAAGGATATGTGAATTTCATTCCATAGCAGTGTGACAAGGTAGAGTGCAGACATAAGGATTGTTCAAACGATCATAACTTACTTTAGACATTTACATCAAGGGATATTTATACAGTGAAAATTGGCTTGTGACTCCTAGACTATAATGCTAGATTATGAAAACATGGGAATTGAAAATATACAACTTATAACTAAGTTAATTCCAGTTTATTTTTAGTTGTCGATATATACTATATGACAAGTATACATCATCCTAATCTGACTAAAATAAACGATACTGAAGTGTCATATATATTGTTTTAAATATACGTGTTACAACTAGAAAATAGTTTGAGTACCTTAAATACCTTACTATATTTCATTTGACGTTTTACCTCAAATCCCATTGAATATAAGTTTCATAAAGAGCTTTAGTATGGTTTCTCCGGGAGTATCGGATATTAAGTGAAATTATAAATCTCGAGAACAAGTTAAACAACTTTTATAACGCTGCATATCTATGCTGTATGAACAAAATAGATTTCGATACTAGTAAGCTTTACCCTACATGGTTGTCTCTGGTTCTGTCCTCTAGGAAGCCTGTTACGCGACATGATCAGTACTTCTACTTCTTGAAGTGAAATATACTATTTCTGATTTTGTGATGTTGTATTTTATTGAAAAAAATCGTACAAGCCGATTAATAGTTGCACTCAGCGGAGAAAATGAAATACGGTTCAATATTCTATAAGGACTTTGAGAGTGACTGCGACATGTTTAACGCTCGAGCAGTTCAGGAGCAGTGGAGTGAGACATTTATTGATAGCATTAGGCATTGTGACATTGACGTGATAAATTCGCCGCTATTATCACATTCCACAGAGAATATTACGGATCTGCAAGAAACCCAAGTAATGGAAATCAATGGAGTGAAAATTTAACCAGATTATATAACTGATACGCACATTCCCAGATAGCCGCATGGGAGCATTTTGAATGCATACTTTGAAATTAGTTCACTCAAATAAGTATTCCCTTCAGCTGTTAACAGGTATAGTATTACTTATTTCTTATATAAAATGTATTAAACATTTTTAAAACCTTAAATTTTGTGAAACAATTATTAACATATCTATATTTTATTTATATATATATATATATTATATATGTATATATATATTTATATTGTAACTGTCTCATTTCTCCGATAGTAGTAAGCTTTACCCTACATGGGTGTCTCTGGTTCTGTCCTCTAGGAAGCCTGTTACGCGACATGATCAGTACTTCTACTTCTTGAAGTGAAATATACTATTTATGATTTCGTGATGTATTTTATTGAAAAAATCGTACAAGCCGATTAATAGTTGCACTCAGCGGAGAAAATGAAATACGGTTCAATATTCTATAAGGACTTTGAGAGTGACTGCGACATGTTTAACGCTCGAGCAGTTCAGGAGCAGTGGAGTGAGACATTTATTGATAGCATTAGGCATTGTGACATTGACGTGATAAATTCGCCGCTATTATCACATTCCACAGAGAATATTACGGATCTGCATGAAACCCAAGTAATGGAAATCAATGGAGTGAAAATTTAACATTGAACGTTTTATTGATGTATATCTGACATTAACATGAATCTTTTATTTCAGAAACCACCTAAGGGACAAAATATAAAAAAAATGTGGTTTTGGTGCAACTGTACAATTTAAGGGAGTAAACTACCTCCTTTGGAAATTTCCTTCCGTTGGAAATAAATATACAGGGTGAAAATTAAGTCTTTTGACGACTTTATACACTTTAAACCACAATATATGTCTCAACCAAATTGTGTACACCATTACTGGCAATAATAAGCAACTTTTCTGTATACATGGTGATCTAATGTCACCTTTTGGGGACCGCCTTTCGTGGTCAAGAAGAAAATCCTTAATGAGTCTACGTTGACATCATTTAATAATTGGTTTGTCGTCATTTTTAAGGTCTAGTTTAGTTGAAAACAATGCCGCAAACCAGTCTTCAAAAGGTTAATCCAATCAAAAGAAATTTGAGTTTAACAAACAAAACAGTAAGTCACTAAACAAAACACTTGATTTCAACAAGGCCGCCAACCGTCACGAGTGAAATATACCGTAGAAAGAACCTAAGCGACAGCGCTTGGGTTCTTTCTGAAATAAACGAATTGTTTTCATGGCTGCCAAATAGCATTGCTGATATGGAACATACATTATTTCTCCACTAAAAGATTTATTTACCTTTAAATTGTACAGTTCCACCAAAACCACATTTTTTATGTTTTGTCCCTTAGGTGGTTTCTGAAATAAACAATTCATTGTTAATGTCAGATATATATCAATAAAACGTCCAATGTTAAATTTTCACTCCAATGAGTTTCATCGCTAGGGTTTCAAGCAGATCCGTAATATTCTCTGTGGAATGTGATAATAGCGGCGAATTTATCACGTCGATGTTACAACGCCTAATGCTATCAATAAACGTCTCACTCCACTGCTCCTGAACTGCTCGAGCGTTAAACATGTCGCAGTCAACTGTCAAAGTCCTTATAGAATATTGAACCGTTTTTCATTTTCTCCGCTGAGTGCAACTATTAATCGGCTTGTACGATTTTTTCAATAAAAATACATCACGAAATCATAAATAGTATATTTCACTTCAAGAAGTAGAAGTACTGATCATGTCGCGTAACAGGCTTCCTAGAGGACAGAACCAGAGACACCCATGTAGGGTAAAGCTTACTACTATCGGAGAAATGAGACAGTTACAATATAAATATATATATACATATATAATATATATATATATATATATATATATATATATATATATATATATAAATAAAATATAGATATGTTAATAATTGTTTCACAAAATTTAAGGTTTTAAAAATGTTTAATACATTTTATATAAGAAATAAGTAATACTATACCTGTTAACAGCTGAAGGGAATACTTATTTGAGTGAACTAATTTCAAAGTATGCATTCAAAATGCTCCCATGCGGCTATCTGGGAATGTGCGTATCAGTTATAAAATCTGGCTATTGCATTTTGAATGTATTCTTGTTGAATAGATTGAGCTTCCTGTGCTGTCCTGTTTGATTTCGATAAAATCTGTAAGCTGAGTTTGACAAACTTTGTCTTTCAGGTAGCCCATTAAAAAGTAGGCAAGCGAAGTTGGGTCTGATGAAATAGCCAGCCCCGTTGATAATAAATAATTTTTATTTGCATTACTAATAGCTTTACAATTGTATATGTTACCGGCAATGTGTACAATTCAGGCATTGTATGGAATACCTAGGCATTGTATACATTGCCGAGTGAATCCAGGCAAAGTATGAAATAAACTCATTTCTTAACAAATGTACAAACTTTGCCTAGGCATTGTGTATAATGCCTAGGCATTATATAGAATGTCGAAAGTTTTGCAGGCAAAGTATAAAATGAACAACATTGTTAAAAATTGTTTATTGCAAATAAAAAACATGAAAATGTACATGTATTAAATGTGTATTAAAATGTGTATTAAACATAGGATCTGAAAATCCTCATATTTGACTAGAGTAAAATTTAAAAGTGAAATATTAAATTAAGAAATTACTTGTTACAGCAGGAAAGAGAACTATGGCACTTCGAGTTGCATTTTCGATTGTTTTTAACACAAGCACATTGTTTGGTTTGTTTGCAAGTGCATCTCACAAATCCTTGGCCGCTTCCTGTTGACTGAGCTGTTGCAGCGGTACGAAGTCCTGTTTCTTGATCGGGCACGCCTTCTACTCGAACTAGGCTTTTTTGGCAAACTGTAAACTGTGACCTTGCGTACAGTTGTTTCAAAACTCCGTTGGCGGTCCCTAATTCGTAAAACCCATCTTCTGTCGTATCCATGACCACTGCCAGAATATTTCTCAAGTCACCTCTTCCTTTGTCAACGTCAGGAATTGGAACACGAACAGTGACTCCTTTGGTGACGGGGGGAAACTTTTTATCGGAATTAGCTTTCATTTTCTTAGCTTGTTTTTCAAGACAAGCTTTTGACCTCTTCCTCTCTTTATCAATATTTTCCGAATTAAAACAAGGGACACATAACAGGGTTTTTTCAGTATCATCACACCCCTGAATTGAATGGCCACATGAAATATATATGTCCGCTAAACATTTTGTGCAGTTTTGTTTCTCATTAGTTTTCTGCAAACAAACGCTACACATTTGTAGAAGGCTAGAACTGACATCAACGGTTGCCTCATTAACTTCTGAAGTGTTATGATCGGTTTGGAGTGGAGGTTCTAGACTTAACATTGTTTGTGTTTCTGTTGTGTGCATGTTATTAACCACTCTTTCCAAATCTTCTTCGCTGTTAATGGAATCCAAAATGTCTCGAGGCAGAGAAGATGTTGTAAGACCGACCTTTACTTTACAGCCGAAGAGAGCCTCATAGGGCGTTCTTTTGATTCCTGAATGTAAAGCTCTATTTTTCATAAGTTGCACAAATCTCAATCCCTCACTCCAACGGTCAGTTTTTTCATCTTGCATCCAAGTCGAAATCATGTTTTCAATATCTTGGTTTGCACGTTCTACACTACCCTGACTTTGAGAATGACGTGGTTTGCCATGAACGATTTTTAACGTAGGCCAATAATCTTTTAAATTGTAAACTATTTTGTTTGCAAACTTCCTTCCATTGTCTGACTGCAATATACTTGGTGCTCCAATGAGAGTAAAAATATCAACTAGGTGATATGCTACTTCCTCAGCGTTTTAGTTTTGAGAGGCTTAAGAATCACAAATTTTGTCAAATGATCCTGATAGACCATTATGAACTTAAACTCCCTGTCGGGCTGTGACTGGAAATCAATTAAATCTACTTGACAACGAGAATTAAATTCTGATGAAATCAGGGGCTTTACTACCACTCCTCTTTTCGAACCCTTTTGTTTCTTCTGACATGGCTCACACAAACTAATATATAGCTCAACATCATGACGTGTAACATTTTTGTACTTAATATCTAGCTCTTTTAACATTCGATCTCTTCCACCATGACCAATAGCTACATGAGCTTCATGGAGAACAGTAAATAAATCCGAATCGTGGACATACAATTTTACAACACTGTCTCCTTGTTTTAATGGGTTTATTAGTTTTTGCACATGTTCTACGATCATTACATCATACCTGTTTGAGTAGCCAGTATTGACGAGGTTCCTTTCTGGGCTTGGCCTTGGCATCTTAGACCTCCAACACCAGCTTCTTATAGTCGTCTTCAGTAAAAAAAAACACTATTTTTAGCACTTGCATTCCGAATTTTTACAAGTTCGGTACTAAAACGAAGTTTCATTAGCGATAAACGATCACTAGAACTACTGATACTACTGTTCACTTGTGACATTTTCAAGCAACAATACAGTGGCACGACAGAACAGAACTGAAGCGTAGGCCTAGTACAATACTGTGGCGTGACGGAACAGAACTGAGAGCAGCGTTATAGCGGGGATAGGCGGGGGAGTAGGTGAGGCAAGCACGTTGTAACTTGAAAACAATGGAACAGAAAGATTTTTAACTCTGCCTGAACTCCAGCAGGCATTTTATAGAATGCCTAGGCAAAGTATGAAATGTTTAAAATTTCACACTTTGCCTGCTTACTTTTGGCAATGTGTAGAATGCCTAGGTATTCTATACAATGCCTGATTTTACACTTTGCCGGTAACATATACACTCAACTTACAGAATAGGTTAGCCTATTCTTACCTCCAATGTTTCTTCCACCGCTTAGCGTTACTTTTTTTCTTGTATTAGTTTTTGCAGCCTATTTGACGCTCTATTAATATATCCTACACACTCTCCTTTTTATCTTTATCAGGCCACTGAGTCGGAAGGTCGTATGATAAGCCGCTCCGCTTGATAAGGTTTGCTCAACCTACCTGCCCGTTCTTTCCTGATGAATTAGTATGCAACTGCATGTAAAGTGATATTATAACAATTTTACAAGTAATATTTTTTTACAAGTAATAATTTTAACAAGTTTATTGTTTCTTCATAACAAGTGTATTACTGACTAGAGTGGAGGTGTGTCAGACATATTTTATTTTTACGCATTTATTTTTTCGAAAGGCGTAACCTATGGCTTGTGGTAAGTGTAAACAGTTAATATCAAATCGCAAAGAAGTTATTAAGTGCGAGAAATGTGCAAAGGAGTTTCATGTGGCGTGTTGTCGTGTCAGAACGGTGGCTAAGTTGGAGGGTATGACAGAGAAGCAGATTGAGGAGTGGAGGTGTGAGGACTGCAAGCCGGAGGTGCCAGCGGTTACACGTCCCGGTCTGGAGGATACAGCAGCTATGAGTATTCTGAAATCTATACAACAAGAAATGCTTAAAAACAGCAAAGAAAATAAAGAGAGTTTCGTTGCACTTGAAATTACACTCAAAAATATCAGCACTACGCTAGATGGAGTACAAACAAAATTAACTACGCTTGAAAAAGAAAATGCAGACCTGAAAGTTAAATGTAAAGAATTATACAATAAAAACGCCCTATTAGACAAGAAGGTTGGCAGCATGCAAAATGAAATTAACGAAATTCAGCAGTATTCGAGAAACCGAAACATAGAAGTCAGAGGAATCCCTTACTCTCGTAATGAGGATATCTACAATATAGTGAGAATGGTCGCCCAGGCCCTGGGTGTGAATCATGCAAATGAGGACATCTCTATAGCACAACGGTTGTCGAGACCCACTAATAACGTTTTGGCTCCAGGCATAGTAATACAGTTTGTGTCAAGATACACCAGAGCCGTGTGGTTGTCCGCAGCCAAGAGGAAGAAGATCGAGACTACGGACCTGTCCCCGACACTCAAGCAAGCCCCTGTGTACGTCAATGAACACCTCACGGCACACAACAGACAACTTCTAGGACACGCGAAGACCCTGGTCAAAGAGAAGAAGCTCGCCTACGCCTGGGTGAGTGACGGCAAGATTCTGGTACGCAAGACAGCAGACTCGCAAGCTGTGAGAGTGCAGGACTGCGAGGGTGCCAACATGGTAGCTGCGGGACCACGAACAACTACATCTGAGGACAACACGGTACCAGATGACACCTCACCGGCGTATGGTGGCTCGAACACGACACCTTAAGGCACCATATGGACGCATCACCCAGCTCAACTAGAGTTAAAAAGTAAGATATGTTTAGAAGATACTGGAGTAAATTTTAATAGTAACCAATTATAAAAATCAATATCAACATTTTTAAATTTCAAACGTCACCTAACTTAAAATGGATGTAGATATAAATGTGTAACTATTTTTGAAACCTTTGAAGGGGGTCACTAAAGGTTGAAAAATGGTTTTTTATACTTATATATGTTAACGTATATAAAACAAACTATTTTGAATACACAGCAAAACCATTGTTACGGTTCAGAGTGTAATTACTAATTAAAACCCTAATTTTTTTGTGGCAGAAAAACAAATCTAAGAGGAAATTTTAAAAATAAAGGTTAAACCATAGTTAGTGTGTTTTTTTACTATTGTTGGAACGTTATTTACTAAAACATGTTTACTTTAAAAAATTATTATTAAGAGTGGTAACAATACTGTCAGCTAAAAATAGAATACATTATTGATTGAATATATACAAAATACAAGTAGCAGTTATCCAAAATTTGAAAAGAACACAAAACCTGTATAAGTATAGGATGCTACTAATAATTTACATATCTAGTTAAAAAAGGATTTTTAGTACATCAGTTTTATTTACTCTACAATGGTGTTTATGTTAAACTAAGCTAATGTTATAATCTTTATAAAAATTAGTTTAAAAGGTTACACTTATTTTATTTCCATCATTATTAGTGTAATAGGAGATGTTTGCACAATATTATGCTTTGCATTCTTAGTATGATTTGATTACTAATAAAGGAACTGTGTATTTAATCTTTCCCATTGTTTATTAATTGTACTGTAATTCTTATTGTATGTAATCATATAATAGTTAACTAAAATTATAAAGTTATAACTTACTAAATAATGTTTATTATCACTGATAGGAAACTATTGCCTATATTAATTATTATAGTAATAAATATGTAGGGCCACAATCTGATTATTTCGTAAGTCCTAGTGTATAATATGGTTAACCCAGTTTCAAGCATATTTAATAATTCAGTAACTCGTAATTTCATGCTAATTGCATTATTTACTGTAACGTCTCTATTTAACATACCCTATAAATATATATGCACAAATTAAATTTCTTTGCATTTTATTTTTATTTTTATAGGACACTTCGTTTGTTCTTATTAAACTCCTATCAATATGTCTAACAATTTTATGAAGGAAAACAAGTTATTTTTCATTGATGTATTTTAAATTAAAATTAAGTTTACATTTCAGTGTAATATAAAACATGTACATAGATAATATAAGAACTAGAACAGGGCGGGTGGGTTGAAAATGATTCTTTTATTTTATATTTCTGTATATTGAAACATTTTTTTAATTTCCCCCATTTTTTCTTAATTATTTTTATTCATAAATGAACAATTTTGACCTTGAGGTTGAAGAGTATAGAAAATTAAATTGTTATTCTGTTGAAAAGTTTCAAAATATTCATCTGGTGTTTTCCTCAGAGGAACAAAGTTTCAAGGTTTTTTATCTTAATATTAGAAGCTACAATAAAAATTTTGATTCACTATTAATACACTTAAACCAAATTAAAACACAGTTTGATTTTATAATTTTAGGGGAGACATGGCTTGGCGGAACAGGGTTGGGGATTCAGTTAGAGGGATATTACGCTTATTCAAGTACTAAAGTAAAAAACAAAAATGATGGCGTATTGGTGTATGTGAGTGAGAGAGTGAGTGTGTCTGTGAGAGAGTTAGAGCTTGGTGATGTGTACGGTATGAGTCTGGACTTTACTTATCTAAACAAACAATGCAACCTACTTACAGTGTACAGGACACACGATAGTGACCTTGACAATTTTTACTACAGCACTAAACAACTATTATGGGGACATGATTAATAACAAGACGTATATACTAGTGGGGGATATTAATGCTAACTTGATACTTACTGACAACAAGACTGAACGATACCTGGATGTGTTGTATGACGCTGGGTTTATGTGTGGGATTGACAAACCAACAAGAGTAGTGGGAGAGAGTAAAACCTGCATCGACCACGTCTTCATACATCACGATAGTTTCACAAATGTACAGACTGGAGTGATCGAAACAGACATAACAGACCACTATGCAGTGTTTTTAGAAGTAAAATTTAATAGAAGCAATGCTAGCAGGACACTTAACAGTAGTACTTATATAGATAAAAAACAATTAACCGCAGAGATAAATAACAGCAATTGGGCAGGTGTTACGGAAGCTACCGATTTGAATACCGCTACCAACAGATTTTTTGGAACTATAAGTGTTTGTTTAGAAAAATCAAAAAAATCCATGAAAGTAAAACCTGCATTTTTAAGACCTATAAAACCCTGGATTACTGAAGGAATAGTACGATCTATAAGAAGACGAGAAAAGCTTAGTAAGGTAGTTTAAATCGCAACCCTTTAACAATAATATAAAAGTTGTTTACTTACGATATAGAAATAGGTTGAATAGTATTATTAAAAATCTTAAAATACAATACTATAGAGAAAAACTCAACGAAGCAAAGTATGATCCAAAAAGCTTTTGGAAAACTGTCAACGAACTTGCGGGTAGAAAAAACAAAAAAGATATATTTCCATTGGAACATTTTACAACTAATCACACAGTAGGATCTGGAGAAATTAAGTTAAAGGTAGCAGAAGAATTTAATCAATTATTTCTCTCAAGTCGGTTCTAATCTGGCGAATGCGATTGATTCAAGCGGCCCACCTGTAGTAGACGACACTGACTATGCGACTTACTCGACCTTTACACTTCACACTGTCACGGAGGATGACTTACAACGGCACGTCAACCAACTACGTGGTGGCTCAGCTCGGGGCTATGACGGAATATCTGCTTCCTTTTTAAAAGACAATTTAAGTGTATTGGGGAAACCGCTGCTACATATAATAAACGAAAGCATCCGCTCTGGAAAATTCCCCAACGCGTTCAAAATTGCTAAAGTGGTACCAATTTATAAATCAAATGAATATACAATCAAATCTAACTACAGGCCTATATCATTATTGAGCGTTTTTCACTAAGGTAATTGAGAAGATAGTAAACGAACAGTTAACTGAGTATTTAAATACCAATAATATTTTAACAGACTCGCAGTATGGTTTCAGAAAATCTAGAAACACTGCAGATGCACTTTTTTGTTTGAATAAAGATATCAACGAGGCTGTTAGTAGCAACAGGCGTTGTCTGTTGGTGTTTCTGGATCTCGCAAAAGCGTTTGATTCGGTAGATAGGGTCAAACTGTTAAGTAAATTAGAGTTAATTGGCGTTAAAGGAAATTCATTAAATTGGTTTAAATCTTATTTAGAAAATAGGAAGCAGGTTTGTTACAATTAATGGCGTCAATAGTAGGGAAACCACCATAGATTACGGCGTCATTCAAGGGAGTACGCTCGGCCCCACATTATTCCTCATATACGCGAATAACCTTGCTAAAATAAATATAACGGGTAAGCTTTATCTATTTGCCGATGATACAGCGATATTCTTTGATGGTAAGAGTTGGGAGGAAGTCAGAGGCAAGGCCACCAAAGATATTGAGTCTGTTAAAAATGGCTAGACCACAATCTACTCACACTTAATGTTCGAAAAACAAAATTCCTGCCGATATCATTAAGAGACAGAGGAGACATACCAATCCAAAACATTAAACTGCATAGTTGTGGAAATTTCGACAACACAACGTGTAATTGTGAGGAAATTGAAAGTGTGACGAGTTATAAATGTCTGGGTGTTTTTTTTTTTGATCGCAAGCTAAGCTGGACAGAACATATAGATTATTTAAATAAAAAACGTAGAAAACTTATTTATGCATTTAGACAAATTAGTCACTTTTTAAATTTACAGGAAATTAGAATGACCTATTGCGCGTATGTACAGTCTATTTTAGAAAATGGACTGATAGCATATGGTGGAGCGTACAAAACAATTCTACAACCGTTATTAGTTACACAAAAGGCAATAGTTAAAGCAGCTCTAAGAGTAAATAGGCGATACTCTACAAATGCCGTTTTTGACAGCTTAAAAGTTTTTGACATACGACAGTTATTTGTTAGGAAATTGTTGATGCATATACACAAGCGATTTGACGAAATCTTCGACGAAATAAACCACGACTACAACACAAGAAATGCGGACAATGTTGGAATACGTGTACCAAGACTTTCAAGGACTTACTCGACCACTAATCCGTTCATTATAGCCCACTATTTATACAGAAATATAACTGAAGACCTACAGCACAACAACTTTTATACAAGCACGACATATAAAAAGAAAATTAATACATGGTTACTGGAGGTTGGAAGGGACAGAACTGAACAAATTATAACATCAATCTATAGATAAAAAACAATTATAAACTTAACTTTCGACCTAACGTAGTACAAATGTGTTATCTTTGTGCGCTGGCGTGTGTCAGTGTGTGCGGTGTGCGTGCGTGTGCGTGTGCGTGTGTGTGTGTGTGTGTGTGTGCGCGCGCGCGCGGTGTTCGAGTAGTGTGTATTGGGTGTATGTGAGTGTGAGTGATTGGGGACGTAAGTCATTAGGTGGTGGGTGGGGGGTGGGAGGGTTGCAACTGCCATAGTCTTCTCCCGTGTAACCAAACAAATCTGTAGTATATTCTTTTTAAATTATTAAAAACTTAATCAATTAATAATTTTAATTTTAAATATTTTTATATTTATTTCTACAGAAATTTTAATTATTTTGATAGATATCCTTTTTAGTTTGTTGTAATTAAGCTATAAAGTTTAAGTAACAATGCGGTACAGTACAAGACTCATTCTCAAAACACAAGTTCTTACTTAGTTTGGGAATTAATTTCTAAGTTTTATTTTATAGAGATTTACAGCAACGTAACTAGTTATTGTAGTATATTCTATTCACTTAAGAAAATACATGTAAACTAAATGTAAATAATTTTTGATGAAGAAATAAATACTTTTTGACTTTTTGACTTTTGACTTTTATTACTGACACGTCTGACCCATATGGTTTACCTACAGTAACAGCCAGGCGCGGCTCCAGAATGACTTCTCGGGGGGGGCAAAACCGTGCAGGTTGCCTACTTACAGGGGCAATAAAACCCAAAAAAATCGTGAAATGAGAAACAGGGAATGGGGAAGTGTTTACACGAAGAAAAATGAGGGCACATTAATGGTACAGTGCAATAAGAGTATTTTATTCATGAACAATTCTAAAAACATAACATATCGAATTTCCAATTTCTACTACTACACTCTCAAGCTTAATTAATCCAAAGCAAATTCTAGCCGATGCTTACCACCTCTCGTCTTAGCAAATCTATCTATTACTTTTTCAATATCTACATTAACATCTCTGTGCGTAAGCATGAGGGCCAATCCAGTTAAGCGGTCTTGGCGCATTGTGCTTCTTAGCCACGTCTTAAGACGCCTCAATCCTGAAAATGACCTTTCTGGGGTTGCGTTGCTCACAGGGAGGGTAGTCAAAATAACTAAGAGGTGGTTAATTAACTGGTATGCCTCCTTATCGCAAGATTGAAGAACATCTGCAGACGACTTTGACTTTGGTAAGTTGTTTGGATCCCCTCTCGACCACTTACTGTACCATAATTCCAATTCGGCGCTGAGCTACAGTTTTGCCATTTCAGGACTACTGCAAGGCAACAATGAAAAAAATGAGTCTACAAACTGTGTGGCTTTTTGTTTTAGGTCCAAGTCAGCCGCAGAACTTAGCATATTCTCTGGTAGAAGCCAAGGTAAATTGAATACTTGTATTACTTCGGGTGGAAATCGGTCTTTAAGGTCCATCACAATGAAGTCAAGGAGAGGATTGAAGACGGCTAGACGGAAGTACTCTTGCGGTGAGTCCGTTGAATAGTTATCTCGGAATCCTTGACGGATACATCTTCTTGGAATTCGAATGACGACATCAAGAATTTTGGTCATGTCTTCGATTTTCTTCCAGATGCCTTTGAAGTGCTCAACATTATTCTCACGGCGCGAAGACAAAACCGACACAAGGTTAGATATTTCTGACGTCGCTACGTCCAAAGTGAGTGAGGACTTCTGTAACAGTTTACTGACAGGCAAGGTGGTCGCGAGAACATCACTAAGACAGAAAACAGCCACAAGGAAAAAGGGGTCTGTCAACGCTGCGCGGAGCTGGACAGCCATACTAGATGAAGACGTATCGGCCCATTCGCTGATTTCATCCAGACACTCGATAACTTTAGGCAAATCCACTGTGTACTGTAGAACACCATCATGGCGCTCAATCCACCTTGTCTCGCAAAGACCTGACAGTTGATGACCCAGCTTAGTTTTCAAAACCGTATTTCTCTTAGGAGAGTCATCAAAAAAAGTCACACAGCTCTTCATCGTTCCGATGGCATTTCTAATGCTGATAACTTGATTTGACTTCGAAAGGGACAAGTTTAATTTGTGACTGAAGCAGGGAGTGCGAAGGGCGTTTCTCGCATACTTCTGTATCTCTTGCACCGCACCCTTCAACTCTGAAACCATTACAGAGCAGTTATCTGTTGCAATTCCAATGCATTTGTCAAGGTTCAGTCGTAGCTTCTGCAGCATGCGTATAACGATAAGCCCTATTGCTTCCCCTGTTAACTTTGTTTCAGTTGCAGGTTCTCTTCGTTCTTCTTCCTGTTCATCATCCTGTTCTGCTTCATTCTGTTTTTTCTCTGTTTCTAAAATGTCGTCAAATGTGTCAATGAATCCTACGAAGCTTTCGTGGACCTGCCCTGCACTTGTAACGTATCTGAAGACTAGACTCAATTGAGATTTGTGTGATATGTCCGTTGTTTCATCGAACATTATTGCAAAATACTCTGCGCTACGTACTTTTTGTAAAATACTTTCAAGAATTTCATCACCAATGCAATTAATAAGGCCATTTTGAGTATTCTTCCCCACGTACGTTGCCCGGGCAGATGAAGTCATCAGATGTCGCTTGAGTCTCTCATCACCTGATTGCGTCATTAACCTAAGTACTTCTCTAAAGTTTCCCTGATTGCATACAGCACTGTTGACATTTTTTTCGAAATAGTTCATCTTTTTCAGGGTACAGTTCACCGTCATCTCTATGACCTCGAAAAGCTAAACCCTGCCGCCCAAGAAACATGCAAGCCCTGATGATTGGTTCCAGCCGCTCTCTATTGCTTTTGATTTCATCGACGCGTTGCTGATTTATTCGGCTTGCAACTTGAAGTTCCGGCTTATGGTAAATTAGCATGAATTCTTTGCCAGCCTCAACAGCTTCTTTGTGGTATTTCAAGCTTTCATGGCAATCTAAGTGACCATCCTTACCCACCAGTTTCTTGAAATTAGTAAGTGGTTCATTTACAAGTTTGCCCAACCTCATAGCCTTATTATGACCTGCTTTACCGCTCACTGAAAACAAGGCGCAGTACTTGCAGTACAGACCTCTATCATGATGAGAAAGAACAAGCCAGGAACGATATTTATCTAAGTGCCCTTGGTTCAAATATCTTTTCCTTAAAGTCCCATCTTTATTTTTCATAGAGGTGGAACTGAATGGTAAATCATAATCAGGGGGTGGCCGCCAAGGATTTTCTAATAATTGGTACTTTTTGTGATCAGAAATAGTTTCCCCTTTGCCTATACAATCACCAATATCATTCGCAACCCAATAAGAAGAAGCACTGGAGGTACCAGGAGGTTGACCGATGGGTTGAGTTGGCTCCGGGTCGCTGATAGTTGATGAGGGGGCTGGTGAGGGCGACTGCATTGGCGATGGTGATGGAGTTGGTGACGGGGAAGGCGACGGTGACATCATCGGAGACGAAAATGAAGAGCTGCCCGGGGCCGGCACCGACTCCGTACATGGCCCTGTCACTGAGGTTGAAGCTGGTCTGAAGAAGGAGTCGATTCGGCGCGTCGTTGAGTTGGCAAACTTTAAACGCTTCGCCTGAAATTTAAAAAAACAACAACACTGAAATAAAAAAATATGGCCACAAAATCAGAGTATTTATTTCCAAAGCGCCCGCGCGTGGTAGGACTACGACTTGTCCTTACATACCTTTGATTCATCCCTGCTCTCATCGTCGCCTGCAAGACCTGGATTCCGTTCGATGCCTGCCTCCAACAGCAGCAAGAAGCCCACGAGCCCATTAAAAAACTCCTTCCGCATTTGAGAGTCTGCAGGTAGGATGCACTCTGCGACCAACCCAAACTTGTGGTGCTACAAAAGGAAACAACAAAAAAAGCAACACGTAAATATCTAAAATTTCTATTTCATGCTTGCATGTACCGTTCCTGTTATCGTTATCAGTGCAAAGAAATTAAAGGATGACAGTAATCTTATCTTACCTGGCGCAACGCCTTGAGAATCGCCAAGGGTTTCTGTGTCTGATGGGAACCGATAGGGTAGCATCCCGATGCCGCGCCATACCGCGTTCTCGCCACAGGCACCGCTGGCCTCACCCTTCCAGCGTGGGTGCCCACGGCGGCCCGCCACTGGGTCACGTCGACACCCATAGCGCAGCGCGACACAGCACAGGAAGACGCAAAACTTTCTACGATACGATTCAAGCACTGCACTGCCCTTTGCAAACAAGTACCGACTCGCACGACACGAACGCATGAAACAAAACAAAACAACCACCAGCCACCAGTCCAGCGCGAGCGCGAGACAGCAGCGACCGCCCGCCGAGCCGTCGAAGGGCAAGGGCGCGCGGGGAGGGAGGGCGGTGTCAATATCAGAGCCGAGCCGAGCCGGGCCGGGGCTGGGGCAGGGCAGGGGTCAGGGGGAAGGCGGCGTCCTCTTGGAGGCGGGCGCGACGCGACGGCCGCGGCACCAACAGAGAGGTGTCTCGTGTCAAGCCAAGGCAGCTAGCCCCCAAGCGCGCGCGCGCGCTGGCCGCACACCGCGCGACCGCCCGACCGCCACGCGCTTTGGCGCTCTCTGTTCTAGGTCCTAAGTCTCGCGTAAAATGCCTAATTTTTGCCATCCGAGCCTGATTCTCGGGGGGAAAAAGCCCCGTGCCCCCCCTCCTGGAGCCGCGCCTGGTAACAGCAGTGTATGTAGAAGTGTTGCCATCAAGTAGAATGAAATGGCGGGTGCATATAGATACAATATTTGACGATAGTTTGACCTCAACCCCTAAATCGGTGTTCGCATTACTTTCTCTTTTTATAGTAACTAAGCTAAAAATATAGATATGTTAATAATTGTTTCACAAAATTGTTCACGAAGGATTACAAGAAGTGATTTTTTTTAATTTACGGAATTTTTTAACTGGAAGTTTCTGGCCTGCCAATTACAAAGCTCTTATCAATCATTTGGGTTCTGCAGAGTAAATTATTTCATAAATATGTAAGTACTTGATGATAAATTAGCATGGTTCGATAAGTAGAACAAAGAACACAAAAAAGAGTGAAACTGTCGACAACCTTTCACTATTTATAGGATACATGAAGCCATTATCCTACTTCATCAGTTTGTCCTGTCAGCTGTAGACTTG
Organism: Homalodisca vitripennis; assembly: GCF_021130785.1. Lineage (NCBI taxonomy): Eukaryota > Metazoa > Arthropoda > Insecta > Hemiptera > Cicadellidae > Homalodisca > Homalodisca vitripennis. Next base: position 47,081 of record NW_025777355.1, on the reverse strand, counting down.
ATCTGATATTAAAGTTTACCTTTTCCTCTACCACACTTGTTGACTTAACATGACTATCTGACGTTTCATCGTAACAAAACACACGTTAATAATAAACCACGAAGGGCTGTCCCCTAAAAGGTGAAATCATATCACCATTTACGCATAAAAGTTGCTTATTATTACCAGTAACGGTATACACAATTTGTTTGAAACATATCTAATGGTTTAAAGTGTATACAGTCGTCCTAAGACCTTTAATTTTCATCCTCTATATTTCTTTTCCAACGCAAGGAAATTACCAAAGAAGGTAGTTTACTGAATGTTGAGCTTATATTTTTGAAACTGAACATTCATATAGTGTAAACGCCCTCTTTTCAGTTCCTGCAATAAAATATCTAACTTCTTTGCTATTGTTTACAACGTATAAATTCCCTTTTCAATATCTTGACTTTAATACTTTAACCTGCCGCAATTTTTGATGAGAGGATCTATTTGATTCCTAAAAATATGTGATTCCAGACGTTTTATACACTATATAGCAGGTTAACATTTATAGTAATAAATGGGGTATTAACGAATCAAAAAGATACATTTATTTTACTTGACTTCCGTGACCTCACTCAAAGCTATTAAAAGACCTTTAGTAGTCTGCAGATCATAGATTTGAGTACTTTAATAGCATTTCCTTCAATTTCTTCAAAAATTCTTCAGATCCATCTGTAATGTAACTCATAAATTTCTGTTTACAAAACAATAGTAGTTTTTGGACAGTTCCAAAATAATTGTTTTGAATTAATAGTGCATGGAAGAATAATACATTTTTGGATATTTGCCATTATTAATGTTAGTAAAATAGAAAACATGCGATTTGAGGATTTTAATCCATCTTCTTCTTAAAAGTGTCAATAGTCAAACTAAAACGGATGGTTGAAGGCAGCTGCCTTTACCTTTTACATTCCAACCACCGGCATTGTCTCTTATTGTGCCGTGTTGCTACAGGAAGTGTCTATATTGAGTTTTCTAAGTCTTTTGCCATCATTGATGTGGATGTGCTGTTCAGTGTGCTTGTGAAGTGACATGGTTTACACGCTCTAATCATTCTGCAGCCTCAGGTATGTGCTGTAATGTTTACGTACCATATGTTATACTGTCAACCACGAGTTGGATGAGTTCATCGCTAATATTGATTAGGTTTTAATTTAGATTTATGCTTAATAACAATCCTTAAGAATACCTGAAAAAAAGGATAGATTCCAATTATGGAAACGTAATGTTACATTTTGGTATAACTAAAATCTTTCGGGAATTTCGTCGATTATGATCAGCAGAATCCAAAACCACTATAATATATCTCAATACGTATTAATTATCTTTCAACAAAAATATAAAAATTATGTCTGTATGATAGTTTGTCTTTAATCCACAAATTTTGGAAAAAATACAGACAAACAACAATTTTAAATATAAAAAATAGATTTTAAGAATATTGTCAATTTGACGTATCATTAACAATTCATAGCCATTTTGAATTAACATAAGATTTTGAGTTTCATGCTTTTTAGTATTTTACGCTTTAGAGAATTTTTCAAATTTGGTAGACCTTATAAGAGTGTTTAAACAAAATCTTCTCTTAAAAATATCTAAGCCATAAATACTTATAAAAGTGGTTAACTTTTAATTTTGAAAAAAGTATACAATGAGATATTTAAAATTATGTATTACACTGTGAGACATCGTAATAGCTATTTAACTTTTCCTGTATTCAATTTAAAACTCAAATTATAAAAAAAAATAATATTGATATAATAATATTGGGTGAGATCTTGTCATATGTTTTCAAGGTTACATATCCTGTCCTGAATATCTCAACTTACCGAATACAAGTTCAAAACCAAACAAACCAATTTTACTGCATAATATAAATACAAATCTACATTATTTTTAGCTAAATTAATATAGAACGAGATCGACCATATGATAACATATAAGAGTTTCTAAACTGATATGAAAGAATATATTCTGAAATATGCTGTATGATTTTCTATTTCATTAATATACTTGACTGGGCTTTCAAAAACTAAGAATCCTTAAACAAATAATGAGTTAATTTTCTTAAAATTCAGTAAATACAAAATAATAGGCATTTAAAGTGCTCCAACAAAACGTTATTATGAATTTAAGAAACTTTTACTTACCTCCGTATCCTAAAAATATTAAGAATCTTATCACCAAAACACTGTTGCTTGTGTATTTTCTCTATATGGTTGTTAAATAATGTGGTGTGGAATCTGCCATTAGCGTCATGCTCGTACTGCATAGCACCAATAACACTGCCATTAAACCGACCATGGCAGATACCGACCAGATTTGAACGGAATTGATTGGTATGAAACAGCAAATGACCTTATTGTCTATAACAGTGTGTATTGTTTTCATTACGATTATTATATCCAGTAACATTTTAAACCTTCTACTTTTTAATTTCTATCCGATAGTTATACGCACCCATAAGTTGCGGGAAACTTGTTTTGGAAAAAAAGTAAATTGTTTTGAAGGTAATGTTTTCTGTTATTTATATCTTCCACAAGTAAAAATGTTGCAATCTATTTATAATGTAATCTACAAACAAATATAATATATAACAGCTTTTATTTTCCTTCTTTAAAAACAATCTATAAAGCTCTGTTAATGTTTGAACTAATATTACATTTAACATTATTAAATAAGCGTTATCTGGATGGCACAATAAACAGTTGTCAATTGGTTACACAGATTCTGGTAAGTACAATCCTACATGGTCTAAGTCTCTATGATTTGTTTATTGGGATGCACAAAGCCAAAGGGATATCAAATACGCAATACGATTAGAACAGAAGCAAAGGGACAAAGATCAACTTTTGGCAGATCACTCAGACCTCCGTTTATTCTAGTTATAAGTAACTAACATTAAAACAGTTTATTGTTGTGGCTCTCTAGCAGTGCTTGCCCAATACTAGTGTGGTCATATCTTATTACATAATAACATCTTTTATTGTTTAGTACTCAGTTTTAAAACCGAACTATCTACCTAATTTATCAACCGATTTTATTAAACCTAGTATTATTAAATTTGAACTAAAATTATCTAAATAAAACCTAAAAATGTTTACTGTTATTTAAATGCCGTTTAACATATTTACGTGTGAAATTTTTAAGACGCCACAATTTTAAAAATAAACCGTGAATAATTAAATTCTTATGTACGTAGGCCTTTAATTGATATAGCTATATACCAAACTCAGCTTATTAAAATAGGCCGTTCGGAAATAAAATGTTAGAAATAAACAAACAAAGTTGCGGCTATTTCGGCAATTATCTAGTTTTGAAGATTTTGAATGTTTCCCTTTGACTCAATCACACAGACAAAAGAAAAGATACGTGATATGAGATCAGACTATTGTGGTTGCTCGCCCGCCAATGTTTGTACTCAAATACTGTTGGTTTGCCATGTAGTCCTTGTATTTAAATGCATTTTAATACTACAACCGCACACAAAATTTACACTTATCATTGTACCAGACGTTGTATCTTGATATTATAATAGTAAAACAGTGTACCACGTGATATAAAAATTAGTATCCATTTTTTTTTATTTTGGCATACACACTTTCCAAAATGAATTAAATTTATTCCGATGAGTCATATACAAGAAACTTTATTGTTACTTAATGTGACATTATTATTTAAAAAAGTTTATTCCATATTACTACTCCAATATACTCCAGGACATGCCAATTAATTAAACTGTCTATTTGTTTATGAATGAAATTAAACAAATTCGTTAACTGCAGTGCTGATTTTAGTAAAATTAATTTCACAAAAGGTTCCCACTCTTCCAGCAAATAACACTCATTATGGAGAACATTATTGTTATACATAGAAACTTTAGTTTACTATAACTTATCAAGCAATGATTTCTTTTTAAATCCTGTGTTATAGGAGCTCCTGCAAAATCTCTCTGTGATAAATATAAAGTATATGTAAACATACACAATGAAAAATATAGCTATCTTTATTTACACTATAAGTATTTTTTAAAGCTACCAGAACTTTTAAAATTATATTTAATACTATATTAAAGTTTGTAAATATTTGAACTCTCAGTACTATAATCTGATCAATACGTGATCCTACAAGTGTTATTGGTAACTGCGTATTGCATCACAACCAGCAGTGTTTTTCACTTCCAAATATAATTAAAGGTTGTGTTGTTTTGTACATCGATAAAAGAGTGGAACGTCATGGGTATTACAATGCGAACGTTGAGCGTACCATTGAAGCGCAATTTCATTAGCAAACCAAAGCAGTTTAAAATTGGTAAATGGTTGCAATAGCGTTTATAACAAGTTGTAAGTGATCAATGGGAAACCGGTCTTTGTAATTTAGGTCTTTAATTGTCGTCCGCTGAAGTGCTAAAGGGGTGTCGATATAAAGTCATTTTTAAAACTATGCAATCGCGCGGAACCAAGCGTATTAGTTACGTTAATCCGCAGCATATTATTCACCATTAAAGAAATATCAATTGTTCGTATTATGGAAATTGTAATAGCCTAACTGTACGGAAAAAATGTGTCTAAAGGACTTTGAATTATTTAAATGCCTATAATGTTCTTTACATTTGTTTGGTATAATTTTAATAAATTGTCAATAAGTTTGTTTATATCCTTCACATTATCTTGAAGCACACTTTACTCCATGCAATCTGTGAATGAGTTTTTAGAACATTCACAGATTGTATAGAGTAAAGTGTGCTTCAAGATAATGTGACATATATATATATATATATATACATACATCTTTTTTTTCTTCGGAAAAAATAATAACCTCCAATTTTGCGTTGGAAATATACATTTTTGGAACTAGAAGTGAATAATGTAAAATAAGAATTACTTGCAATTTTGCTTAACTTCTAGTCCTCTTAATCATAACACTGAAAATTGGGTACCTACCTTACGTTTAATATATGACTAATTCCATTTTAAAATTATAGGAATCTATCGTATTACACCACAAGTGCTTTAAATTATAAAGCTATAAATTTCGGCTTAGGAGTTCCTCTAAATTGGTCCAAAATAGTTGAAGTATCCTAAAAGCATGGAAGCTACGAGCTACGCTATTTAATCAAATACTTGGTATGTTACAATTGCGCGCGAAGCCGCGGATACATGCTAGTAAGTTAATATTTAAGATGACAAAAGGTTTATAAGATAAATCTTCTTAGTAACAAGCTTGGATAATACGATACTTTCTAGGCAGTTACAACAAGTTATCTTTGGATAAAGAAAGGCTAAAGGTTGGTTCCAAATTGCCTCTTCGACGACTTCTCTTATTGTGTACTTGTTCATTCTCTGTTAAAAACCTATCTAAATATTTAAAACTATTCTTCAGTTTAAGTCTAATATAACTAGGTGATGAAATAAATTCCGAGGTTCTTTTTTACTGCTTGTCATTTATCTATCTATACGTGCTGTACTGACTAAGTATCTAACAAGAAAAATAGCTCAGAATGGAAGTAGTCGTATAAGTATGTCAATTATATTTTTCCTGGATTCTTGGTAAAGGTATTTCCTGCTGTAAAGGTGGCTGTGACAAGTTTACCGTACGTGTATAAACTTGTTAGCTCTTACTTGTTACGAACATAAAATACGTATTTCATGGTCCGACACGAAAAATAGCTCTGATACTAGCCGTCGAAACTTGTATTTTAGTTGTATTAATGTTAAAAGATAGTAATTCCTGTTTTGTTTCATAAGAAAAAATTAATAAAATTACTTATAACTTATAGAAATAGAAATTATTAATGTTTAAAGGCTCGCAAAGAACGTAAATGTGACTTTAACCCCATATCCTCCGCTTAACCCGTCATATTTAAAGCATTTAATATTATAACCAGTCTTGGGTTTGAGATCATACTGTATGTACAATATTTTCCTTGGTGGTCGGCATGTATTTAATTAATGTCAGATAAACCTCAGTACAACGGGTAATGTTAATTTTTCACTCCAAAGGTTTTCATTACTAGAGCTTCAATCATATCTCGAGATATCACTGTGGATTATGACAATAGCGGCGAGTTTATGACGTCATGATTACAACAACTAATACTATCAATAAACTTCTCACTTTACTGACTCCTGAAATGGTCTAGTGTTAAACATGTCAGAGTTACATTTCAACTCCCTAGAACCTCCAACGTTCAAGAGTATTAAACCGTTGTTCAGTTTCTCCCCTGAGTACATATAATAATCGTTTGTAATAAAGTACTGAGTTATAAATTTGCTGGAAAAAATATGCATATTTTTATAATGGATATTTAAACCATATTTGAAAGCATTGATAACAAAATGGCGACAGATTCAACGCGGCGTAAGTCGAATTATGGTAAACTGTGACGCCAGGAACTACATTTACATTGTTGATCAGTGGAGTTGATCCAGTCTTGGCGAAAGTGCCAGTATCATTATATTCGTATATTTCATTTCCATTGTATATTCATTTACAAAAGTTTACATACAGCAAGATGGATAACCATTGTTATAAGTTATGTTATAACTTAATATATTAAAATACAGGATGTTTACAAACCCTCCTCATTTTGTGGGAGTTTGTTAAATTGAATCTAAACATACCATAGGTTTTCTAATATATATATACAGCCGCATGTGTAACTCACTCATATATATATATATACATTCTAGAAGTGCTGGAAACACGGAATTTTGCACGTAGTTGGCTTTTGCGGCAATGTGACGATCTCTGATGTGAAACCACCGGTAAAAGTCTGAAAACAGGATTTTTTAAATTTTAAACCCCTCAAAATAAGTCGAAAACACGTTAAAATTGAATAGTAGTAAGGGATAGAGCACCGCGCTCTGTACGGTACTTAACAGAGCTATATAGGCAGGCTATGAAAAGTAAACATTTTACATTATTACCCCTGTTTTTTATTTTTTTCATTTCTTACTTGTTATTCTATGCTACGTTGAAAACTATGGCGATTGCTCTTTTATTCTACCTTGAACGGTTTAGTCAAAATAGGCCGGTTTCAGCAACAGTAGGATGGCAGGTATAGTCATAGTGAACATCGCTTTGGTTTAAATTTTCTCACATTCTTACTGGTTTCAGATTGAGACTCTTCTTAGTTGACAGTTACCCTCCTGTTCAACCTATTCATATACGATTTTTCCTTTCCTTTCCGATTTCTTTTCTCACTTTTTACAAACACTACAGTTCTTCTTCATTTTTAACACGCTTTTATTTGTATTACAATTTAAACTTCATTTAAGAGCAGCGATCTCTGTACGGTACGTAACGAAGCAAGATATGCAGGCTTTGGAAAGGATAAGCTTTATATTATTTTACCTGTTTTTGATTTGGTTCATTTAGTGGTGGTTTTTCAATGGTAATTTTATAGCTATCGTGATCGCTCTTTTATTCTACCTTGAACGGTTCAGTTCAGTCGCAATAGGTCGGTGTCAGCAACAGTAGTTTGTGCAGATGTGGACATAGTGATCATAGTCTTTGTTTAAAGTGTTTTTCATTCTTCTGGTTTCAGACTTAATCTCTTTTTACTTGACAGTGCTCGGAGCTCACTCATCTGCAGAGACCACCTTGGATAAAGATGAATTGACTAAACCAGATCAAATTTGTTGGCGTGTGTAAGCGACGAGAAGTCAAGGAGTCGCTTGTTACGTCGGGGTGGGCTGTATCAAGGAGGCGTGCATGGGCGTTGTAGTTTGGTCTTATTTTGGGTTTAATTCACATAAAAGATGTCCCTAGTGTTGCTGGTACAGTATTCCCCAGATTCCAATGCACTAGTAAAATACTTTCTGGACAGTACAGGTACCCCAAAAGTAGCTTTCCTTTTTAAAATGTTCATCTAAGGTTATTGTAATTTTTTTAGTTGTAAGCCAACTTATCTTTTCATTTGTTTCGGTTTGCTATTTGTTACTTTTGTCTCAACAACCTCCGCTAAAGTTTTAAGGTACATTTTATGTCTGAAAATTCGGTATCATTGAGTAAGGAGAGTCCTGATATTACATATTTAAAAATAATTTTTTTTCAATGTGGGATTGGTTTCCAATACAGATTTCAGCATTAGTAAACTTTTAAAATTGCGATTTTGGCCATCTCTACAATATATTCTAGAAACTCATTACAAAAAACGTCCTATGCATGACACTACTTCCTGTGCTCCTCTTCCAGCCTCATTCTTAGTCCAAACTAGAGGTGGGCCAAACGGCTACTTGGCTGTAACCGCTACATCGGCTCCGGCTACTTTGAAGTAGGGGTTACAAGTAGCCACTCCGGCTACTTTCGGCTACTCTAGATTTCGGAGCTGAAATCCTTGTTTATTGTAGCGATTACTTGTAGCCATGTAGCAGTAGCAGTAACTGTAACTATGTTCAGTTTGGTTTTTGTTAATGGAATAACTACATTAACAAATATTGCTTGAAATTAAATTTTTTGTAACGTTCAAGTTGAGTTTATGGTTATTATAGCTCGCCAAACTTAAAATCTTGGCGTTGAGCTATTGTACTGTTAATTAAATAATAAATTTAACTTTTACACTCAAACAGTACACTATTTTTAAGTTATGTGTTAGGTTTTTCAGAAGCTTAAATATTACATACTAACCTACCTCAGTATTAACTAAAGTTAGGAATCGGCCGTAAGGATAGCGTCAATATAATATTTCAATTGACTGTATGGTCCTTTTCTACTTCAGTTGCACAACACTTTGAAGCGCTTGTCGTCCCTCAATTAAACGTTCTTTTTTTCAAACGTGAGGTGTACTGTCTACAGAACCACTACTTATTAGCTACTGAAAGGCCAAACACATAACTTAAAAATAGTGTACTCTTTGATTGTAAAACTTAAATTCATTATTTAATTTTGCCAAACTTAGTTTTAGTGAAAAAAATTCAATGAAAAAGTTATGATACATAACGTGTTTTATTGTTACAAAAATTACTCGTGAATGGCAAATTGTTCACTTTACTCGAACACACAGTGTCAAAAAAAAAAAAAACTATTGTACACTTGAATTCGCGTTCAAAAACATGAGTTCTTTTACTTTTCTAGTTTGAAGGCGGGTTCTTCTCTCACTAATAATTTGGCCTGCTTTGGAGAACATGCGTTCACATGGTACACTTGTAGCTACCATACCTAAGTGGGTTTGAGCTAGTTTGGCCAGGTTGGGATAAATTTTTCTGTGGTCTCTCCACCAGGCAAGAGGATCTTCTTTCCGATGTATCGGCTTGTCATCAAAGAAGCGTTGAACTTCCTGGACAGCTTGAGAGTAGGCTGTTCCTACTGGCCTAGCTTTGCTAATAGTTTCGTCAACATCATCCCAGATTGAAAACTTTTTTTGTTGAACTTCTGGTGTGATCGGTTTCAACTGACATAGGCTCAGTTAACGGAGTGTTTTTACTAATCAAACTAGCAACTAGCGTCCTATGCATGACCCTACTTCCTGTGCTCCTCTTCCAGCCTCATTCTTAGTCCAAACCAAACTATGAACCTGATTCCGTTTTCCAGTGTGGACTCAAAGGTTATACAGCCACAGCGGTCTGTTATAAAATATTACATTTTTTGTTAGTCTCGGTAAGAGTTTTCTCTAAGTCATATGTTATTGCTTTTAAGATTTTCATTGCTCTTGCTTCTTTGAATATCTGCATTCATTATTTCTATTGCCTATTTTGCTTCGCTCCAGTGTTCTTGTTTCTGTCGTATCACTTCTTTATTACCTCCATCGACTTCATTTATATCGCCATTTCCAAAGAATCACATCTGTTGCAACAATCTTTTTTTTAAACATTTCTTGTCAAATTAATTTATTATAAAACGCTTTTTTAAACTGCAGGTTTCAACGAGTCTTCCAGCTCAGATTTGTACTGATCATACGTCTTTGGTATTGTCATATCTATAGGAAGGAACAGTTTGCTTGTAGTTTTTCTTTTATAGTTTGATAAATACTTAGGAATCCTTTTCACAAAGTTTACGACTTCTTTTATTTTAATTTTTGGCATTTTCTTAATGTCCTCCTCTTACACCTCTCTTATCTTTGGTGTCATTCTTTCTACATGTAGTAAGAGCAGTGTTTGTCCTTTTTGATGATATACCCAAAGTATACACTAACATACTACGGCAGACCTTCAGTTGGAGCAACTCCAATTGTCTCATTAGATCTTGAAGCATCTTTATTCTCTTGTTGAGGTTTCTACTTTATAGGTTTTGTTCTTTTTCTTTAACTTGAGATAATTCGTACTCGGCCGGTAAATTTAGAGAATTTAAGTTAAGATACCCTTGAATTGTGCATATAGAGATAATGCAATAAATGTATAAATTGAGGAATTATGAATAAACAGAGATATTATAGAAGTGACCTAGTCATTCTAATGCATTTGGGTCCATTATACAAAACTATTTTTAAATTTTAGTACTAAAAAACTATCTGAATATTTTGGCTGTCTGGTTGCACTTCAAACACAAGTTCATGAAGTTCCTCTATGGTTTCAGCAAGTGGTTGAGCCTCCATTTGTTCTCCATTAACATGAATTCTTGGTGGCATATTACCAGCTCATTTTAAAACAATCATTCCTTCAATATCTTTCTGAAACAGTTAATTATTAACAATGAAGCAATGGATGTATAAATTGCTTACCTAAAAAGGTAGATGGCTTAAAGCTGCTGTTTTGTATTTAATTAATATTATTACCTTTGATTTTGGTGAAGTGTTATTATTTTCAATTGCATCTTTGAGTATACAAATTTTAGGATATGTTGTGATTTGGGATTGATTTTAGGATATTTTCTGTCAGGATATTTTTTATCCATGTATTTATACATCAAAATATATTAGTAAATTATTTTTAATTTTAGCTCCTAGTATTTTTTACATTGTATAATATTTAACTTGAAGTAATGTACCCTTATAAAACTTTTTTTGTCTTTGTTTATTGCCATGCGTTAAATGACAACAAATTCTTGATTGATTATGGCACGGATCAAAGGAAGCTACGGATGCCCTCCGCCCAACCGAGCAAATAAAGCATCAATGAAAGAAGTGGCATTTATGAGGAACCCCCACTTATACTACACCTCTCATGTCTCCTTAAAATTCCAGACTAGAGTCAAGCTCAACAGGGATAACTTCCCCCGTCGTGGTCTGGAATTTGCGCTGAACCAAGAAATTCATGTTAATGTTTCTTCATGTAGTTTCTGCAAACGGTTCTTCTGAACCGTTTGCAGAAACTACAGTGGAACTATATAAACTGGTGTTTGAAGTACAATCAGACAGCCAAAATATTCAGGTAGTTTTTTAATACTAAAATTTCAAAATTGTTTTGTATAATAGACCCAAATGCATCAGGGTGGCTAGGTCAGTTCTATAACATCTCCGTTTATTCATAATTCCTCATTTTATATATTAATTGCATTATCTCTATATCCACAATTCAAGGGTATCTTAAATTAAAGTCTCAGTCTATGCGTACTAAGGATTTTCATATTTTTACCGGCCGAGTACGAATTATCTCAAGTTAAGAAAAAACAAAAAAAAACTATAAAGTAAAAACCTCAACAAGAGAATGAAGATGCTTCCAGATCTAATGAGACAATTGGAGTTGCTCCAACTGTAGGTGAACTTACTTTTACAGACCAATTTGCTGGTGTTTAATGCCTATGAGAAGTTGTGGTCTTAAAAGTAGTATTGTATTGTTTCTCGTAATAATCATAAACGAAATGACAACGTCAAGTGAAGTTGATATGCTAACCAGAGCCACTGGGTTGGTTGATACAAAAGACTGGATGGGTTCTGATTTGTTCTTTAGGCATATTTAACCATTCCAGAGAATTGATTCTTGGCTGGGAAGATTGTTCGAGGTGGCTTCCATTTTTTCTTCCGATTTTCTACGATAGAGGCTGTTTTAGGGAAACTACTTGGAGATGTAGTAAATAGATGGTCTGGAGCTATCTGAAAACGTATTGATCGATTTCCTCAACCTGAAGAATCTTTGTGTGTAGACATCGCTTCCATACTATGATGGCTGTCATTGGATAAATATCTTGTTATGCGCGCATTTGCATTGAGGTCCGGTGAATCCTGCACCATCACTAGTAACGCTAGGGACATCCGTTATATGAAATAAACTGAAATACGACCACACCACGAAGCCATGTATGCCGCCTCCTAGATTATTCCCATTACTTGACATAACGAGCATCTCTTTGATATTTTACCCGTGTATTGTAACCGTTAAGATTTAAAATTCAAATAGATGTGTAGGAACTGTAAGCGAAGATTTATATGACGTGGAAGTGTTTAGCTCGTTTTCTAAGACACACACACACACACACATACACACACACACACACACATATATATATATATATATATATATATATATATATATCTTTATTTATTTATCGGTGTTTTGTATTCTTCCCAAAAATGTTTTAAAATAATATTATGGTAATTTTTTTGTAATTCACTTAATTGGCTGCTGATAGTCTTCCTAACGAGTGTTATATCTCAGTTATTAAAGTAAAACAAAAATTAATTTGTGATTGCTCATGACCTTAATTATTTTCAAAGTTTTTTAATAAGATTTCGATATACAGTTTCTACAATGAATTTAAATGAATGTCGAGTAAAAGCATTGATAATTGTAAATATACGTTTTCTAACTTATTACAACTAAAATAAGTTACGTTTATATAAAAATTTATTTTCGGGTACTTTATTTTGGTTTTATTAAATGTAGATTATAATTCAAATTTTATCAAGAAGACTTTCATAAATAATTTAAAGGGTATCGAGCTAAACACTTGTCATATAGATGGAACACATTTTAATATTTGTATTATTTACACGATCAGTTTATATAGTACTGTAGATTGCTACTTACTGTATTTCTGTGTTATATATTTGTTATATATGTCATCTAACCGGTTATAATACACGGGTAAAATATCAAAGTAGCAAGTATTTTAATGTACATTGCTACTTACTGTATTTCTGTGTTATATGTCATCTGACCGGTTACAGTGTACAGGGAAAAGGTCAGAGAGCTGCTTCTTATGTAAAGGAGTCTGTCCGTCGGTCTACATGGGCTTTGTGGTGTAGCCTTATATTGAGTTACTTTTATATAACGGCTGTCACCATTGCTACTAGTTAATGGTACAAGATTCTCCGCATATGCGCATCAGAATTTAGCTATCCAGTGACAGTCATCATACTTGTTAGGAAGTTTGATGTTAGGAAGTCCATACAAGATCCCTTAGTTTGTTGAAATCGATCACAACGTTTACAGACAGCCCCTGATCATCTATTTACTACATCTTTGAATAGTTTCTCTATAGCACACATCAGCAAGTAAGTGTGCACTTATTGATATAAAGCGATGTGTTATCATTTCCTGTTATTCCACAGCGACGTTTGAGCGGATGGATTATCTCAGCTTACATGCGGCGGATGCTTGTTACTCTTTGTATTAATATAATTCCTTCCTTACGTAGCGGATTATTTCGTAAATAGTACCTTTGTAATATTTTTATATATCTTACAAATCTGGTGTTTAATGCCTAGGAGAAGTTGTGGCCTTAAAAGTATTATTTTATTGTTTCTTGTAATAATCATTTGCGAAATGACTATGTGGAGTGAAGTTGATATGCTACCCAGAGCCACTGAGTTGGTTAATACAAAAGACTGGATGGGTCCTGATTTGTTCTGTAGGCATATTTAACCATTCCAGAGAAAAACTTAATAGACTAAATAAACTAAGTTAGAATTTTAAGGGAGTATAATATTTGCTCAGGAGTTTAACTATCCATCCCAGGGAATTCCCTGTAGGGGGGTTAATGATACCGGGGGTTAAGACATCAGGGGATTTAATTTACTCAGGAGATCATTCGGTCATACTAGGAAATTTCGGGGTGGGGGGTAAATGTTACCGAGGGTTACATGACACACGAGGGCCTCTTGTAGAGTGTGTTGTGTCTGTGAATATAAATCAAATTCACTCTGTCCGTATCCTCCGTATTTTTGACGCTTCGCTTACAACCAGATAATTCGCGATGTGGGCTAGTAAACGTATACTAGTCATTCGTTTACATAGTAATACAAACTCAATCTGAAACCGGGATGATTTGCACACATTTTTGGTCTATCTGATTATTAAGTTGATTAGGGGCTTTCATTTACTCAGGAGTAATTCCCGGGAGGAGGGTTAGTGTTATCGGAGGTTATCAGAATACGTGTTTTTTTTTTTCTGGGGATAATTTATCGTCCAGATAATTCCAAACTGGAGCAATTTCTACAAATTGTGGTCGCATAGATCTTAAAACCACCTAAAATAGCCAATTCACCATTATCAGCAGCAATGTCTTGTATGCCTATCCACTTGATGCTTCTGAGTGGCAGTTGTAAAATGATTGTGCAAAAGTTCTTCAACCTCTACACACAATGACAGAGGAATTGTCAGGAGAAAATTATCCAATTCTGTCTATGGTTATCCCATTGATAAGAAGCATCCAGTATGTATTAAAATCAATTGAAACTGATACAGGTATAGGCTTGTTTTTTGAAAACCTCACTAGTAGAAGTTATATCAAGAAGATTTTCTGGATGGGAAACTACGACAGTTGCATCATAAGCATCATTCTTGGATCCCAGATTTATGAAAACTTGCTGAAAGAGCAGAAAAACTTGTTACAGAGGAAATAGAATTTGGAAAAAAGATATCCCACAGATTGAATACAGAAATTCCAGTGATTGAAGATAACGATGAAATAAATCAATCTCTTCATGTTAAAAATCTTGATAAGAAAGAGTTGGCGCGAAAGAAATTGTGGGAAATGGGTTGATTGTAGGTTGGAAGAAAAGAAAATGTCTTCTACATCTTCAGTTGTAGCAAGCAGTGCTCTTATAGTTCGGCACTATTTGGAACTAGCTGAGAAATCAAAAAGCCCTCTCCTTTTTTGTGAAAAATACAAATCTATAATACCAAAAATTTATTATTTAGAAAAAACAAAAAAAATACTTATGTTTGCCAGCAACTTCTGTTTCCTTCTGAAAGACTTTTTTTCTATTGCTGGGCAAGTCACAAATGACTTGTTAATGTTAATAACATATTGTTTTTACATACAAATATGTAGTAAAATGTAATTAAAAACTAGAGAATACCCAAAGTGGGTAGTGCACTGTAATGTTTTATAACTTCAAAGTAATTTTGTAAAATTAACTTACTTTAAATCAAATACACGTTCCTTGGCATTTTGATTAAACTAGTCTCGTTTTATTTGTTACCTAAGTTACTCTATAACAACCTATTATTAGCTGTATAATATTTGCAAAATAGATTACTTGTTAAGGAAACATGAAACTAGTCGGTTAACATAGCAAGCAGTGAGGTAAATTATGGTCTGCTATGACGGTTGTGATAAGTAAATTAAAATAATATTAACAAATAATCAAGTTACTAGTTTGATATTTTGAATAAATAAACGACTAGTCGTCTACCAACTAGATGTAATAGTCGCCTTTGTAGTTTGTGAACTACAGAGTAAATTAGTAACTTTACATTATACATCCAAAACCACCGTACTACTAGTCGATGTATTACTTTACAACGACTAGTCAAATCAACCGACTAGTCGACTACTTTAGGCACTAGTCGAATAAACAACTAGTCGATTACCCCACCACTAAACTTTATATTATTTCACATGTTTTTGATTATTCTCTTTTCTTGGTTGTTATTCTACTATCGGGGTCGCTCTTTTATTCTACCTAGAACGGTTTAGTCGCAATAGGTCGGTATCAGCAGCAGTATATTAGCAGGTAGGGACATAGTGAACATCGTCTTTGTTAAATTTTCTCACATTCTTACTGGTTTCAGATTGAATCTCTTCTTAGTTGACAGTTAACCTCCTGGTTTCCCTATTCATATACGATTTTCGGAACATCGCCTTTGTATAAATTTTCTCACATTTTTAGTGGTTTTAGATTAAATCTCTATTTTTTACTTATTACTTTTTATTTGTCTTGTTATCTATGCATATATGATTTTTCCATTCCTTACCGATTTCTTTTTTAGCTTTTTACAAACACTATAGTTCCTCTTATTTTTTGAATTACAATTTAAAGTTTATTTTAGAGCAGCAAGCTCTTTACGGTACGTAATAAAGCAAGATAGGCCGGCTCTGGAAAGGAACATGTTTATATTATTACACTTGTCTTTGGTTTGTTTTATTTATTGGTGGGCATTCTCTGCTAAGTTGATAGCTATCACGATTACTTTTATTCTATCTTGAACTGTTCAGTTGCAATAGGTGGGTGACAGCACAGACAATGGATACGTTTTCTATACAGACAGTTAGCGACCGTGCGCAAAATTTAGTTAGTGGATGACAGCATCAGAGAGCACTAGTGTCGCGCTAGGCCTCACTCCCGTTGCCAATAGCAACAGCAGTAAACACACGCGCTGGCACTGGCGCGGCGCGGCAGATACACTTCCTCGTCACCTCACCGCTGCTCTTGCTCAGTGCTCGCTCAGTAGTCTTGCTGCCTCGTACAGTACACACTCCTGTCTTTGCCTGAGTGTTTTCATTACCTCAAAATATAATTCTGCGGTCAGGAAAATCTCGTTCAATTCCCATCTTTCCTCTAATGCAAATTAAGTTAAACAACATAAAGGTATTAAAAGTAATTCTTTAAAAATGTTGTTCCCGTTACTAAACACAGAAATAAATATTTCTTTTATTTTGTAACTAATAAAATTATATATATTGAATCGTTGAATTGAACTATGCATTGAATCATGTTTTGTCTATAGACTATACAGTACCTACGTCTTAATCCCAATACTGTACGCAATGTAACTTGTATTTTTGAAATTGAGAAATCTTATACAACGTTAAGCTTGTTAATTAGGTTATATTCCAATAATATAGGATATTAACAACAACAACAAAAACACCAATCAAATAAGCTTCATTGTATAAAAAGCCTTATACGTGCATCTTATGAAATCCTAACCATGATACTACATGAATCAATCAGCCTAACTTTTTGCTCAGTTAGTAAAATCATAGAAATATTAAATGTAACTAGAATGCTAAAAATCGAATGTCTGTATTTTAAAAATCAGGTTAATCAGATGACGTTAAGTTCTAATCATGACAATAAATTCAACTAGAGCAAAAAGAAAACAAATATTGTGGAAATAAAATGAAAAGTTTTATTTAGAACAAATCTTCTAAAATAATTTTCAGCTGAACAATAATAAGTAACAGTACATTAAAATATATTGATGAAAATATTATTCTAAGAATTAAACAAAAGATAAGTATCAGCACTGAAATACGAAAACAATTAAAAAGCAGAATTTATCATTTATGTGGCACACAATGTTAAAAATACTAGATTAAATTAAATATTCTTCAGTAAAGCCCCTTCAGGACTTACATTCACATGAAATCTGATGAATCACTCAAATATTAAGTGAAAATGATCAGCAAAAATCCCTTATTTATCTTAAGTACAAATGTTTACTTTGAGAAAATACAAAGTTTATATTTCTAAATACACGCAGACCAAGTTCGTAATTAATATTTATAAAATACATAAACCATAAATTGTAGTGTAGAGCAATCTGACATACAATACACAATGGAATAAACCCTGAGTTACAAAAGCTGATACAAGTTATTACTACACTGTATTTACATCGATACAAATTTCGTTCTATAAATAAACAATTTTTTTGAAACAAAAATAATATTTACAACATGTAAAAAACAGAACGTATCTTAATTGCAATTAAGCTGTCCGAGCAAGAGCAGGTTTAGTCGGATATCACAGTGCACAATATTCTTGTTAAATTAATAACATATATTAATTAATTATTACGTAACACTAAATTGCACTTTTTAAGCAAGGAAGGGACAAGAAAAGGCATAGGTGTTCATAGTGTGTCTTAAAACACTGAAACCTTTTTATCTACCAGTATTTAATCACATTTCACCCATACATAATTTTTTACTCGTGTCCGAGGATTTTAATTTTTCCTTCAGTAGTTTTTTTCATTTGACTTGAAATCCATTTACACTGTTTATGCAGCAAAACTTTGAACAAATGTTTAAGCACAAATGTTGAGTTTTCTTTACACTGTACGCATGAAATGGCATCGCATGAGATGACTTTGTCAGTTGCTTTCATGAGTCTTTTCACAACATTTGCTTTATGAGCCACTTTCTTAAATAACTTTTTGTAGGTTTTGATGGCAATCTCAACAACATACATTAAGTTGACTGAGGGAGCTAAAAGTCCACTTGAGTCAGTCACTTTCACGTTTGAAAAAGTTCTGTTCAGAATTAGAAGTTCTTTGTGACTTGACAGCTTAGATTGTTTGTCGCACATTTTGCTTAAACACTGTTCACATTTAAACTTTCTATGATATGTGTGGGCCAAATAACCTGCAAAATATACTGTAGAACATTCTTCTAAGGTAACAATACTGAAATCGTCCGAATTGAGGATCATTTGACTTTGGAAATCATTTGCTGATGCTTCGTCTTCTTCAGACGAATTTGATGAATCTGAAAGCGGTGTTGCTTCCTTACTCTGGACTGTGACGTCTTCCCACCTGTTGCCTAGGTCTAGAAGTGCATCATAGTCAGGATTATATGATGTGGTTTTGGGTGGTTCTAGGAATTGCTGAATAGTGAGTATACGCATTGTACCTCTAAGTACTCGGACACTTGGATTTCGATTCCACCCACCCCTTTGTCTGATTGAAGAAAATAAATTTTCAAGTGGGTCTTGGTTTAGTCTTGATGTAAGTATGTATTTACAGCCTTCTGATGATAAAAGTTCAGTGTATGCGCGGATTGTTAGTATGAAGCCATCGAAACAGGGTGGTCTTGAAACTTTGGGACTTAATTTCTTAAGGTTGGTAAACAGGTCCAAGGCGTTGGCAAAAAGGGCATTTATATGGCTGTTACTTGAGCTTAATGCACAAGAGTCTGGATTTTTAGAATGGTGTGTTCTGCTGTTCATTGCATCAAATAAAGAATTTATTTGATTCAGAAAAGAGGACGTATCCAAAGCCGTATCGCTTTTTAGCTGGCCAATTTCGGTAACAGTTTTTAATGCCGCTGCTGTCGTGTGGCTGAATATCTGAGTTGCAAGAGAAACAGAGAGTTTTTGAAAGGGGTTTGGCCAGATATGTGCTGGTGTTAGTTGAGGAGCTGCTCTTGTACTTTCACTTTTGCTATCAATATCAAATAATTGTCTTATATCGGAAAATGAAATGGTCCGACCATCATAGACAAAGTCGTGGGTCAACAGATTGTTCCTAAGGAACTTCAAAAGATGAGGTGGATCAAAAAGTGCAACAACTTTTTGTCCACGACTTGTATAAAAATATGGTTTGTCAACAAATACACCTAAAGTCTTGTAGGCTTTGATATCTTAGATATCCGAGATATCTTCTAGGTGACTCTGCAGTACGTTTCACACGAGGAGAAGGAGAAGTTTGATGTGAAGGACCTGGAGTTGGCTCTTTTTCCTCTGAAGAATACTGTATAGGTACAGCATTATGGACGAGTCGACCACTAGGTAGAATGTCACCTTGTCGGAAATGCCTCTCACATAGCAGCTTCTTCTTCATCGATAACGGCGACAGTCCAATAAGATATGGATTTCCTAGAATAAATTAATTTTTAATATAAATCTTATAATTTGATGTTAGGTCAAGGAATTCCAGTGTTCATTTCATCTGTGAATAAAAGCCGGCGCTTAATGGAAAAATTAAGCGCCAGGTTATTGATATCATTTCCCAAATCTTGTGTTCGATTATCATTTACTGGATGTGGATCAAATAGGTACAGTTGTTCCTGGGACCGCCAAAAAGCAACAGTCACTGTATGTCTAGTAAACAAAATCCAATGTTTTAAATTCCTCGGCCATCACAGATTCCAAAGCATTGGACAAAGAGATAAAACTTTCGCTTACATCCTCCTCTGACACAGGATATAAGGCGTCGTGCACAAATACATCCCTGGGTGGAGAGTTCGCCTGGAAGTTCATCAGTGGACACATCAGTTTCAACCCAGACCATTCTGATCCGTGTAAATACAGTCACCAGTGATTAGAAACATATCGATGGCCGTTGAAGAAAACTCAAAACCTGGCCGTTTTTGCTCATAGAAAATAACTGTTCGTTTCCCTGATGGAAGAAGCTCTTCACAACACAAGAGAAAGACATTATTATGTTAAGTAAATTTTAAATTTTAATACAAAAATGTAAGAGGAACAGTAGTGTTTGTAAAAAACGAGAAAAGAAAACGGAAAGGAGAGCAAATATCGTATATGAATAGGTAGACGAAGAGGTTATTAACTATCAAGTAAAAAGAGATTCAATCTGAAATCAGTAAGAATGTGAGAAAATTTAAACAAAAGACGATGTCTGTCCTTTTCCTATCCACTAATGTTGCTGACACAGACCTATTGCAACTGAACCGTTCAAGGTAGAGTAAAAATGATTGTGATAGCTATTAAATTAGCATAGAATAACCAGCAATAAATGAAACAAATCAAAAACAGGTAAAATAATATAAAGCTTTTCCTTTACAGAGCCAGTTTATCTTGTTTCTTACGTACCGTACAGATCCTCGCTGCTCTAAAATAAACTTTATATTGTAATACAAAAATGAAGAGGTACTGTAGTGTTTGTAAAATATGCGAAAAGAAATCGGAAAGGAAAGGAAAAATCGTATATGAATAGGTAGACCAGAAGGTTAACTGTCAACTAAGAAGAGATTCGATGTTCGTTTATTCATAATTCCTCATTTTATTTATTTATTGCATTGTCTCTATATCCACAATTCAAGGGTATCTTAACTTAAAGTCTCAGTCTATGCGTACTAAGGATTTTCATATTCTTACCGGCCGAGTACGAATTATTTCAAGTTAAGGAAAAAGAAGAAAACCTATAAAGTAGAAACCTAACAAGAGAATGAAGATGCTTCAAGATCTAATGAGACAATTGCAGTTGCTCCAACTGTAGGTGAACTTACTTTTGCAGACCAATTCGCTGGTGTGTAATGCCTAGGAGAAGTTGTGGTCTTAAAAGTAATATTGAATTGTTTTTCGTAATAATCATAAACTAAATGACAACGTTAAGTGAAGTTGGTATGCTAACCAGAGCCCCTGGGTTGTTTGATACAAAAGACTGGATGGGTCCTGATTTGTTCTGTAGGCATATTTAACCATTTCAGAGAAAACTTCTTGGCTGGGAAGATTGTTCGAGGTGGCTTCAATCTTTTTCTTCCGATTTTCTAAGATAGAGGCTGTTTTTAGAGAAACTACTTGGAGATGTAGTAAATAGATGGTCTGGGGCGATCTGAAAACGTATTGATCGATTTCCTCAACCTGAAGAATCTTTGTGTGTAGACATCGCCTCCAAAGTATGATGGCTTTTATTAAATAAGTATCTTGTTATGCGCGCATGTGCATTGAGGTCCGGTGAGTCCTGTACCATCACTAGTAACACTAGGGACATCCCTTACTTGAAATAAACTCAAATACGACCACACCACGAAGCCATGTGTGCCGCCTCCAAGATTATTCCCATTACTTGACATGACGAGCATCTCTTTGATATTTTATCCGTGTATTGTAACCGTTAAGATTTTAAATTTAAATAATTGTGTAGGAACTGTAAGCGAAGATTTATATGACGTGGAAGTGTTTAGCTCGTTTTCTAAGACACACACACACACATATATTTATTTATCGGTGTTTTGTAATCTTCCCGAAAATGTTTTAAAATCATATTATGGTAACTTTTTGTAATTCACTTAATTGGCTGCTGATAGTCTTCCTAACGAGTGTTATATCTCAGTTATTAAAGCAAAGCAAAAATTAATTTAAGATTGCTCATGACCTTAATTATTTACAAAGTTTTTTAATAAGATTTCGATATACAGTTTTTACAATGTATTTAAATGAATGTCGAGTAAAAGCATTTATAATTGTAAATATACATTTTCTAACTTATTGCAACTAAAATAAGTTACGTTTATATAAAAATTTATTTTCGGGTACTTTATTTTGGTTTTACTAAATGTAGATTAGAATTCAAATTTTTTCAAGAAGACTTTCATGAATAATTTAAAGGGTATCGAGCTAAACACTTCCACGTCATATAATTCTTCGCTTACAGTTCCTACAAAACCGTTTTAAATATTCAAATATTAAATGGAACATATTTTAATATTTGTATTCTTTACACGGTCAGTTTATATATTACTGTACATTGCTAATTACTGTATTTCTGTGTTATATATTTGTTATATATGTCATCTAACCGGTTATAATACACGGGTAAAATATCAAAGAGATGCTGGTTATGTCAAGTAATGGGAATAATCTTGGAGGCGGCATACATGGCTTCGTGGTGTGGCCTTATTTAAGTTTATTTCATATAACGGATGTCCCTAGTGTTACTAGTGATGGTGCAGGATTCACCGGACCTCAATGCACATGCGCGCATAACAAGATACTTATTTAATGAAATCCATCATAGTTTGGAAGCGATGTCTACACGCAAAGATTCTTCAGGTTGAGGAAATCGATGAATACGTTTTCAGATAGCTCCGGACCATCTATTTACTACACCTCTAAGTAGTTTCCCTAAAACAGCCTCTATCGTCGAAAAACGGAAGAAAAAATGGAAGCTACCTAGAACAATCTTCCCAACTAAGAATCAAGAATTTTTTCTCTGTAATGGTTAAATATGCCTGCAGAATAAATCAGGACTCAGCCAGCCTCTTATATCAACCAACTCAGTGGCTCTGGCTAGCATATCAACTTATATGTAACAACATTATCAAATTCATTAATCAACAGAGGATACCCTGCAAAATTGATTAACAGTGAAATAGCTAAGCCTAAAAATACAAACCAGGTTTTAAGTGTTGTTGAAAAAGATGCCAAATTTGTAACTCAGTACCATCCTGGATTACACAAAGTTAATGGAATTATTAAGACCGCCTACAAAATATTGGAACAATCTCCAGAAACATAGAATCTTTTTAATAGACCTCCTAGAATTATTTTCAAAAGACCACCAAATTTGAAAAATCTATTAGTTCATCCAAAATATATTAAAGATAAAGACAACAGTCAAAATTTTAAAAACACAAATGCCATTCATGCAATAAACCACGCTGTGGAATATGCAGTATGATGCAATCTACAAACTGTTACAAAAGCTGTGTTACGCACAAAAAATATTCTATAGCAGGAGAAATCACATGTAACAGTGAAAATGTAGTATATAAATTATCCTGTCAACATTGCCCTAAAGACTACATTGGAGAAACATCTACGTCACTTTGGCTGAGGATGGACAATCATCGTGCCGATGTTCGACATCAAAATTTACTTAGACCCGTATCTGCACATGCTGTCCAACACAATAAAACCTTTGAAAATTGTTTCTCTCTAATTGGCATCAAGAAGTTTCAAAATTATGACAATAAAGACTACACCAAATTATTACTAAGAAGATATGAACAAGCTAACATAATGGCTCTTCAATCAAAATCACCAGTTGGATTAAATTTGAGAAACAGTTAATTTTAATTTATTATTCAAACATTTTATCTATCTCTGTGTTTAGGAAAGGTTACATGTTTAATTAATTTACTTGTTTTGATACCATATGTTTTTGTTGTTTGAAATGTTTTTATAACCTTCATTCTCTTGTTTGTTTATATTTTATTATATACATGCTTTTGATAATGTAACTGAAAAGTAACGAAATATTAAGCATTTCGATTTGAAGAAACGTGTTTTGTTTTCTTTTATACTTATATATATATATAAGTTAGCAATGGCGGCCTTCGTGTTTGCCTCCTCATAGACGAACATCTTCTTCTTTATAGCCAATTATCTGAAACAAAACCCTTTTTTTATATTAAACAGGTCTATGTAAGACTAAATAATTAAAACCTCCTAACATAACCACCATTAAAAACTAATTTTCAGAGGTGATCACTCGAGGTGACCACTATTAAAAATTACTATTCGAAGGTCGTCACCAGGGATGAACACTACTAAAAAATAAGGCCATCTTGCACTTTAGTGGTGGTCACTACCATAAAATGGCAAATCATCTAAGAAATCAGTAAACAAACATTGCTGTTGTAAACTACATTCAAATTTATACATTTGTAACCAATTTTTGACTTATTAATTCATTTACCAAACTTAGATGCTACTTGATAAAGAAGAGTATGCTGTTACCTTGATGGAGAAGAAATCTGTTAATAATGTGAAGGTAGACCTGAAGTTCTTTTTCACACAGATGATGAGAACTGGCAACTAGCCAATAGGAATCCAGGTATATGAAACAGGTGTTTCTGAATGCAGTAAAAGTGTAAATGAGCTGTAATCTGATTAGTTAGCCAAGGAAATTACAATTTTGCACTGTAAGTGACCACTACTGACTAGGTGACCACTACTAGCCTAGTAATCCTATAACACATTATTAAAAATATTCGTCATTCAACATAAGCTAATGATACGAAAATGTTTTACAAATATAAAGAAAATCGAGTTTTAAGAGGAGTATGGAAGGCCCCAATCTTCTGAGATTTTTTTAAGTAAATACAAATTAATTTATATTTCTTTTCTCTTGTGTGAGAACGGGATAGAGTAATGTAGAATACTCATAGTATTGATTATTCTAAATTACAGTTACTAAAATCGTGTTTTTTAACATATACAATCTAGAGCATACGTGGCAAGTTTCTAAGGTATGCACACTAATTTGATAATGTTATAGCATTATGTAACGTATATAAATTAAAATAAACTAAGTAATCTGCTTACAAATATCTTTTTAATTTATTTTTTAGCTAATTATTATCAAATTTTCTGTTTAAAGTTTTTGAATTATCCGTAAGAAAAAGAATTTTCAATAAATTCATATTTTCCAAAAACTCGAAACTTGACATCACCGCCTTAGTCTCTAAGGTCAGGGACGGACGGACAGGCAGCTGTCTCAAGATTCACACACGAGCTGCAGCCTTGGCCATTACAATTCACTAACTAGTTCTAGCCACATTAAATTTAGTAAGCAACCCTTAACACTGTATAAGTATAAAGTTGTGTCGTCCTAGTTGACCCTTAAGATTCGTTAATGCAACCTTGGGTGTAGCCCATGCGCGAATCACGATATAGTTCATCCAGTGATAGACACCACACTTTTGATATCACTTCACAGTAAAATCTCGCAGTATGGGGAAATCGATTGCCATGTTTACATACACCTCCTAATCACCTGTTCACTACATCTTCTAGAAGTTGCTTCCTCTTCCGCCGAAAAATGGAAGAAGAAATGGAGGCCTCCCCGAACAATCGTTCCAGCCAATAAAGCCAAGAAAATTATCATCACTGGAATGGATCCTACCAGCCTGCATTTATACTTGGTGGCTTTGGTACGAATATCAACTTTTCAATAAACCTGCTAATTTTTTTATGAATATTACAAGAAAAAATACAAGACTAATTTTTTAACCAAAAGTTCCCCAAGAAATTATCCAGCAGTAAATGGATCCAGAAAACCTGCAGTATTAGTAACTGTAACATGTACATGTGGTACTAATAAACAAGGCAGCACTCCTATCGACAGAATACGCACCTTTCTATTAATTAATCGCATTAACTATAAGATTAACATACATTGCTGTAAAGATCACAGAGGAAGTATTGTTGCCAGTATTGGCATACTGTAGTATATAGTCATCATTAGGATTTTCGTTATGGAGTTAGAAGCATCTTTCCCCTTGTCCTTTATTTACTTGTATTCTAACTTTTAACTAAGTTTATAACTGTGATGATATTCGTGCCAAAGCCACCGAATTTAAATGCAGGCTAGTTTTATCCATTCCAGTGATTATAAGCTTTTTGGCTTTATTAGCTGGAACGATTGTTTGAGAGGGCTTCCATTTCTTCTCCATTTTTCGGCGGAAGAGGAAGACACTTCCAGAAGATGTAGTGAACAGGTGATCAGGAGGTGTCTGTAAACATGGCGATCGATTTCCCCATACTGCGAGATTTTACTGTGTAGTCATGTCAAAAGTGTGATGGCTATCACTGGATGAACTATATCGTGATTCGCGCATGGGCTACTCCCAAGGTTGCTCCGATGCCTCATGCATTGTTTAACGAATCTTAAAGAGTCAGCTAGGACGGCAAAACATTATACTCATGCAATTTTGAGGGTTGCTTACTTAATGGAATGTGGCTAGAACTAGTTAGTGAAGTGTAATGGCCAAGGCGGCAGCTCGTGTGTGGAACTTGAGACAGCTGCCTGTCTGTTATTCCCTCACAGCAGAGCTCAAGGCGGTTTATGTAAAGTTTCAAATGTTCGGAAAATAGGAATTTGTTGAAAATTGTTTTTTCTTAAGGATTATATAAACATTGCATATACAACATTTGATAATAATTATCTAAAAATAAATAATAAAAGATATTTGTTAGCAGATTACTTAGTTTTTTTATTTATTTATATTCTTTACTAAATACTTTAACAGTATCAAATTATTTTTTTTCTCCAACGTTAAAACCTCAAGTACTACACATCACATGTCACGTGTTTAAGTATCGTACGAAATTTCCAGTAAATAGCTAAATCTTTTTCTTCAAGGCATTATGCGGAAAATTTCGCTTCGCTATCACTCCACTAAATACCATAGAGGACATGCACATCATCCACCTAGACGTTCCCTATGGAGACATGAAACTTCATGGAAAATGTCAACTCTATAGATCTGAAAACATATTCTTTCTTTCAAATTAATATGCATTTTTAGAAGAAGTTATTATACTATTATATAGCAAATCCATAATTTAAAGTTTCATGTTCTTAATAACACACGCATGTGTAGTTTTTAAAAATTCAATGAAAGGTTAAATTTGTTTTTTGTTCAAGGCGGAGTTTATTTTTCATATATAATAATACAAAATTGTACTTCACATTAATGTTATATCTGTTTTAAGATGCATATACAGAATAGTAAAATCGTTATATTCTTACCAAAGAATAGTATGAATGACAAGTCGTAATAAACCTACTAGGTTTCAGGAATTAGAACTAATGACTATGGTAAATATAGTTTATACATGTAATGTTGTTTTATAATAATATTTATTCCGTGCACATCCACTATTGTCCAACAAATAGTGTTCCTAGTTTAAAATAAAACTGATTTAGTTATTATCAGTCAGTATTCACCATACTGCTAAGGTATTCTTTAAAGGTATTGTAAATCTGTACTACCACAAAATAAGTCGAAAACACGTTAAAATTGACCAATAGTTAGGGACAGAGATGGCAGTAAGGGATGGAGCACCGATGTCTGTACGGTACTCAACAGAGCAAAATAGGCATACTATGAAAAGTTAAAGTTTTATATTATTTCACCTGTCTTTGATTCTTTTCATTTCTTGGTGGTTTATTCTATCCTACGTTGATAATTATCGCGATTGGTCTTTTATTCTACCCTGAACGGTTTAGTCACAGTAGGTCTGTGTGAGCAACATCAGATTGGTAGATAGGGACATAGTGAACATCGCCTTTGGTTTAAATTGTCTGACATTTTCTACTGGTTTCAGATTTAATCTCTTCTTAGTTGACAGTTAATCTCCTGGTCTCCCCTATTCATATATGATTTTTCCTTTCCTTTCCGATTGCTTTTCTCACTTTTTTACAAACATTACAGTTCCTCTTCATTTTTCTCTTACTAGTTTAAGTTTATTTTAGAGTAGCGAGCTCTGTACGGTACGTAACAAGGCAAGATAGGCAGGCTCTGGTTAGGAAAACCTTTATATTATTTCACATGTTTTGACTCGTTTATTTATTGGTGGTTATTCTATACTAAGTTTATAGTAATCACGATTAGTTTTATTTCTTATAACCGATGTCCCTAGTGCTACTAGTGATGGTGCAGGATTCACCGGACCTCAATGCACATGCGCGGATAACAAGATACTTATTTAATGAAATCCATCATAGTTTGGAAGCGATGTCTACACACAGGCAAAGATTCTTCAGGTAGAGGAAATCGATCAATACGTTTTTCAGATAGCTCCAGACCATCTATTTACTACATCTCTAAGTAGTTTTCCCTAAAACAGCCTCTATCGTCGAAAAACGGAAGAAAAAATGGAAGCTACCTAGAACAATCTTCCCAGCTAAGAATCAAGAAGTTTTCTCTGTAATGGTTAATTATGCCTACAGAACAAATCAGGACCCATTCAGCCTCTTATATCAATCAACCCAGTGGCTCTGGCTAGCATATCAACTTCACGTGACCTTGTCTTTTCGTTTATGATTATTCCAAGAAACAATACAACTCAACTTTAAAAGATTACAACTTCTTCTAGGCATTAAAAACCAGCAAAAATGGAAGCCACCTAGAACAATCTTCTCAGCTAAGAATCAAGAAGTTTCTCTGGAATGGTTAAATATGCCTACAGAACAAATCAGGACCCATCCAGTCTTTTGTATCAACCAACTTGGTGGCTCTGGGTAGCATATCAACTTCACGTGACCTTGTCATTTCGTTTATGATTTTTATAAGAAACAATACAATTCAACTTTAAAGATCACAACTTCTTCTAGGCATTAAAAACCAGTAAAAGGGTCTGCAAAAGTAAATGCACCTACAGTTGGAGCAACTGCAACATGTACATGTGGTAATGATAAGTACCATAGTACTCCTAAGTATTTTAATGTACATTGCTACTAACTGTATTTCTGTCTTATATGTGTCATCTGACCGGTTACAATGTACAGGGAAAAGGTCAGAGAGCTGCTTCTTATGTTAAGGAGTGTGTCCGTCGGTCTACATGGGCTTTGTGGTGTAGCCTTATATTGAGTTTCTTTCATATAACGGCTGTCACCATTGTTACTAGTTAATGGTACAAGATTCTCCGGACCTCAATGCATATGCGCATCACAATACGTGTAGTTTTTAATTAAACGTGGCTTTGAACCGAAAATAACAATATCTTTTAATTGTTAACCGTTTCCGATCTACCTACCTTTACCAAATTTTATGAAATTTATACAGTTTTATACAACTTCCGTTGATATAATCAATGTTTAAATATAATTTTTTTAAATATCTCCATTTATTCAGTAAATTTATCAGAACCTAAAGCACTTCTACTACAAATTAAAAATACGTTACTAAATTGGAGTATATAATGTTAATTCTATGAATGATAAACCAGGATGTAGTGCAGCTCGTCTAATTTATAACGAACTAAACGTATCTAGATTCAACACATTTAAAAACTACACTTAAACCGATTGTTACATTTACAACTACTTCCGAAGATATTGCAAATAACGTAATAAAATATAAGCCATATAATACTGTATACACATATTGGGTCTAGTAACATTAATTAAGCACAATTACATTATCTAAACACGTTTTCTTGTGATACTTAATACAAGCCTTAAAGTTTCATTTTTAAATGTTTTGTTACACGAAAAAAATTTAATGAGTTATTGAATGGCATGTGGAATCTAAAACACGAAAGTAATTAACTTTATAATTCACAATGACAGTATCTTAATTCCAAGTTTGCTCAGAACCTTTAAAGTTTCTCTAGAATCTACGGCTAGAAATACGGCTATTTCATTGACTTTGTAGTTTCATAGTGAGTTTTAATAGTTGGTTTCTATAAGTTATAAACTGGAGTCCTATAAAATCCCACAGTGTAATAAATTTAAAATTAATGATTAACTTAATTCTCCAAAAGTTATAAAGTAACGTGGTGCTTTTTAAAATTAACTTTAGGTTAGTAAATGGATTAGATATTATAAAAAAACATTTTATGTTACAGATTATGTCCTGATTAAATCAGTAGGAAATGTGTAAAAAAGATATAAAAAGTCACCCAAATAAATCAATAAGAAGGAAACTGATATGAGTTCCTCCCAATGTATAGTTTGTCTGACAGATCACTCAGAGAACAGTTAAAGGTTACCAGCCTTGAGACCGAATAGTTTTCTGGATTTTCTTTCACTAAACTCTAGGAGAATGGTAGAGAGGATAGAAGTATGGGAGGGACAGAAAGGAGAGGTGAGGATGGCAAAATATGAAAAGCCCACACAGAAAATGCCATCGCAACACAACCGATAACTTAAAGAACAGAAAACGTCTTGACAACAAGTGAAGAATAATTTCCATACCACAAAATACATCTGGACAGAGTGAACCCACACAGATTCCACAGCCAGGCAAGTACTTCCGGTTTGATGCAGACTGGGCATTTGTTCGCAAAAGCAACGCATCACTCAACTAATGAGAGATTTAAAAAGAATGTAACGTTACGTTATACATATATATCTTTACGTTATAAAGTTACGTTCCGGTTGAAACAATTCAGAAATGCATGTTTCAATAGAACTGTTCTAAATTCCTATGTAAGGATTGAAATCATAGTGGAAGCTGGAACTGAAATTCACTACGAAGTAACCAATCCGTCTTCAAAACCGATAGAAGTAAAGTTAAGTATTGTAGGCGCTCGGTTTCAGTAATTGAAATTTATTGGGCTGAAGTGCTCCCAGCCCGGAGCAGTGTTTTTGTAGCAGAAACTCTGTCTGGACAAAGGAATGTATTCTTCCCGACCGTTCAGTTTGGTTAGTAGTCTACTTTCCAACAGTTTGTTCTCATGCCATTTTTATCGTTTTAAATCGATTCTATATACATATTTATCATTATATGGCATAGATTGAATATTGGTATCGCCACAGCACGTTATACTAAGTCTATAAATAAAACAAATTCTTTCTACGTTCTACACATAATCTACCAAAATTTACCATTGGAACTGATAGAAAATTGGAACATTAAAGTCGAAGCGTACAAAAAGAAGTTAATGAACTGGTTTAATTGCATTGGGGAGGAGTGGTGCAAACGCTATACTCACTTCTATCTACTCTGAGTGATCTGTTCGTGCCGAGTGATAATTACTGCGATGATATTTATATATAGTTTGTGAATACCTTGGTGACGGACATGTGCGAGCATTCTTAATTATCTGTGTGTGTGTGTGTGTGCGCGTGTGTGTGTGTGCGCGCGTGTGTGTGTGCGCGTGTGTGTGTGCGTCGTGTGTGTCGACAACAATAAAATGATTCGTTTCTGTTTTTTGTTTTTCTTTTTCTTTTCCTTTTTTATAGGTCTTAAAATAAGGTTTCTTGGGCACTCTTTAAGCATATCCCGTGTGTTGTCTTACTTCTTATAGCCATAAAACTTCATATACTAGAATTTGTTTGCATCTTTGTCATGTCGTTCCATTATCATAACTGATTAAATTATTACTTTTTACACTGCTTGAATTTAGTTAATATGCATCCAAACAGAGTATGTTTACTATTTAGTTATCTTTAGTTATCTTTAAATCATACAATTGTAATTTTGTTCTAATATTTACATTATATATTAGTATTATTGTGATTGCAAACTCGAGTGAAGATGGACTCGGTTCTCACACACAGGCTTTTGCCCATGTGGGTACCTTCTCTTGTATATTATTATCACATATTTGTATTATATGTAAATGAGATAAATAAATGAAAATGATGATGATTGTAAAACTTGTTTGTTAAAAAATCGAATTTTTATATAGGCGATTTATTATGAACGTGATATAAATATTTCAAAAGTCCTTTTATCACATGTTTGAAAATGTACTGTTGTGTCCCATGACATTTTCCGTAATATGAACGAATATTGAGTATTTGAATAGTGGTGAAAAATATACTACGGCTAATGAATTAATACGATTTGATGAATCTAGCGAAGGACATTTACTGTCATAAATTTGAAAGTCCAGTTTCCCATTAACCACTAACAGCTCGTCATAAACACAGATTAAAAAAAAATAATTTAATTATTTTTTAAGTGTTTATAGTCCATGTTATATAAACTGTTTATATAATCGTTTTTATGGAATTCGAGTGACGGGTTTAGAAGCTGGTGAAGATATTGATGTATTGCTACATTATGTACATAACATACAAGCTTAAACACAATCCTGAACATGTATCATACAGGATGCCGTCATGTGCTCGTCTAAGGGTTTATAGGCAAGGATTTGATGAATTAACTAAGTGGGAGGATTATGAATCCCAATTTTTGTTTGCTGTATAAGGTAAAAGGTACAGGGGGGGATTCTCACAGAGCAGAAGAAGTTAGAATGGAACACTTACTAGCTTATGTAGGATCTGGAATGTTGAGAAGTCTCAAATTTTATACTTCCATTGAAAATACATCAGGCCTTCTGGGGTGAGGTTGTTGGCGGGTTTATGACAGTATATAACCCTAAAACACCATTTTATCAGAAAGATCTTGAACTAAATCAATACCAATATGAACTGTAGTATAGGATGGGGGGAGACAATATATCTGCAGATGTTTTTGTTCAGGCTTCCAATTCAAGAAAAAAAAACCAGAAGAGACCTATGTTAAGTTCTTAAATATGTTCTGAAATCCTTGTTTATTGTAGCGATTACTTGTAGCCATGTAGCAGTAGCAGTAACTGTAACTATGTTCAGTTTGGTTTTTGTTAATGGAATAACTACATTAACAAATATTGCTTGAAATTAAATTTTTTTGTAACGTTCAAGTTGAGTTTATGGTTATTATAGCTCGCCAAACTTAAAATCTTGGCGTTGAGCTATTGTACTGTTAATTAAATAATAAATTTAACTTTTACACTCAAACAGTACACTATTTTTAAGTTATGTGTTAGGTTTTTCAGAAGCTTAAATATTACATACTAACCTACCTCAGTATTAACTAAAGTTAGGAATCGGCCGTAAGGATAGCGTCAATATAATATTTCAATTGACCGTATGGTCCTTTTCTACTTCAGTTGCACAACACTTTGAAGCGCTTGTCGTCCCTCAATTAAACGTTCTTTTTTTCAAACGTGAGGTGTACTGTCTACAGAACCACTACTTATTAGCTACTGAAAGGCCAAACACATAACTTAAAAATAGTGTACTCTTTGATTGTAAAACTTAAATTCATTATTTAATTTTTCCAAACTTAGTTTTAGTGAAAAAAATTCAATGAAAAAGTTTATGATACATAACGTGTTTTATTGTTACAAAAATTACTCGTGAATGGCAAATTGTTCACTTTACTCGAACACACAGTGTCAAAAAAAAAAAAAAAAAAACTATTGTACACTTGAATTCGCGTTCAAAAACATGAGTTCTTTTACTTTTCTAGTTTGAAGGCGGGTTCTTATCTCACTAATAATTTGGCCTGCTTTGGAGAACATGCGTTCACATGGTACACTTGTAGCTACCATACCTAAGTGGGTTTGAGCTAGTTTGGCCAGGTTGGGATAAATTTTTCTGTGGTCTCTCCACCAGGCAAGAGGATCTTCTTTCCGATGTATCGGCTTGTCATCAAAGAAGCGTTGAACTTCCTGGACAGCTTGAGAGTAGGCTGTTCCTACTGGCCTAGCTTTGCTAATAGTTTCGTCAACATCATCCCAGATTGAAAACTTTTTTTGTTGAACTTCTGGTGTGATCGGTTCAACTTACATAGGCTCAGTTAACGGAGTGTTTTTACTAATCAAACTAGCAACTAGCGTCCTATGCATGACCCTACTTCCTGTGCTCCTCTTCCAGCCTCATTCTTAGTCCAAACCAAACTATGAACCTGATTCCGTTTTCCAGTGTGGACTCAAAGGTTATACAGCCACTGCGGTCTGTTATAAAATATTACATTTTTTGTTAGTCTCGGTAAGAGTTTTTCTCTAAGTCATATGTTATTGCTTTTAAGATTTTCATTGCTCTTGCTTCTTTGAATATCTGCATTCATTATTTCTATTGCCTATTTTGCTTCGCTCCAGTGTTCTTGTTTCTGTCGTATCACTTCTTTATTACCTCCATCGACTTCATTTATATCGCCATTTCCAAAGAATCACATCTGTTGCAACAGTCTTTTTTTAAACATTTCTTGTCAAATTAATTTATTATAAAACGCTTTTTTTAAACTGCAGGTTTTCAACGAGTCTTCCAGCTCAGATTTCTACTGATAATACGTCTTTGGTATTGTCATATCTATAGGAAGGAACTGTTTTCTTGTAGTTTTTCTTTTATAGTTCGATAAATACTTAGGAATCCTTTTCACAAAGTTTACGACTTCTTTTATTTTACTTTTTGGCATTTTCTTAATGTCCTCCTCTTTACACCTCTCTTATCTTTGGTGTCATTCTTTCTACATGTAGTAAGAGCAGTGTTTGTCCTTTTTGTTGATATACCCAAAGTATACACTAACATATTACGGCAGACCTTCAGTTGGAGCAACTCCAATTGTCTCATTAGATCTTGAAGCATCTTTATTCTCTTGTTGAGGTTTTCTACTTTATAGGTTTTGTTCTTTTTCTTTAACTTGAGATAATTCGTACTCGGCCGGTAAATTTAGAGAATTTAAGTTAAGATACCCTTGAATTGTGCATATAGAGATAATGCAATAAATGTATAAATTGAGGAATTATGAATAAACAGAGATATTATAGAAGTGACCTAGTCATTCTAATGCATTTGGGTCCATTATACAAAACTATTTTTAAATTTTAGTACTAAAAAACTATCTGAATATTTTGGCTGTCTGGTTGCACTTCAAACACAAGTTCATGAAGTTCCTCTATGGTTTCAGCAAGTGGTTGAGCCTCCATTTGTTCTCCATTAACATGAATTCTTGGTGGCATATTACCAGCTCATTTTAAACAATCATTCCTTCAATATCTTTCTGAAACAGTTAATTATTAACAATGAAGCAATGGATGTATAAATTGCTTACCTAAAAAGGTAGATGGCTTAAAGCTGCTGTTTTGTATTTAATTAATATTATTACCTTTGATTTTGGTGAAGTGTTTATTATTTTCAATTGCATCTTTGAGTATACAAATTTTAGGATATGTTGTGATTTGGGATTGATTTTAGGATATTTTCTGTCAGGATATTTTTATCCATGTATTTATACATCAAAATATATTAGTAAATTATTTTTAATTTTAGCTCCTAGTATTTTTTACATTGTATAATATTTAACTTGAAGTAATGTACCCTTATAAAACTTTTTTTGTCTTTGTTTATTGCCATGCGTTAAATGACAACAAATTCTTGATTGATTATGGCACGGATCAAAGGAAGCTACGGATGCCCTCCGCCCAACCGAGCAAATAAAGCATCAATGAAAGAAGTGGCATTTATGAGGAACCCCCACTTATACTACACCTCTCATGTCTCCTTAAAATTCCAGACTAGAGTCAAGCTCAACAGGGATAAACTTCCCCCGTCGTGGTCTGGAATTTGCGCTGAACCAAGAAATTCATGTTAATGTTTCTTCATGTAGTTTCTGCAAACGGTTCTTCTGAACCGTTTGCAGAAACTACAGTGGAACTATATAAACTGGTGTTTGAAGTACAATCAGACAGCCAAAATATTCAGGTAGTTTTTTAATACTAAAATTTCAAAATTGTTTTGTATAATAGACCCAAATGCATCAGGGTGGCTAGGTCAGTTCTATAATATCTCCGTTTATTCATAATTCCTCATTTTATATATTAATTGCATTATCTCTATATCCACAATTCAAGGGTATCTTAAATTAAAGTCTCAGTCTATGCGTACTAAGGATTTTCATATTTTTACCGGCCGAGTACGAATTATCTCAAGTTAAGAAAAAAGAAAAAAAAACTATAAAGTAAAAACCTCAACAAGAGAATGAAGATGCTTCCAGATCTAATGAGACAATTGGAGTTGCTCCAACTGTAGGTGAACTTACTTTTACAGACCAATTTGCTGGTGTTTAATGCCTATGAGAAGTTGTGGTCTTAAAAGTAGTATTGTATTGTTTCTCGTAATAATCATAAACGAAATGACAACGTCAAGTGAAGTTGATATGCTAACCAGAGCCACTGGGTTGGTTGATACAAAAGACTGGATGGGTTCTGATTTGTTCTTTAGGCATATTTAACCATTCCAGAGAATTGATTCTTGGCTGGGAAGATTGTTCGAGGTGGCTTCCATTTTTTCTTCCGATTTTCTACGATAGAGGCTGTTTTAGGGAAACTACTTGGAGATGTAGTAAATAGATGGTCTGGAGCTATTTGAAAACGTATTGATCGATTTCCTCAACCTGAAGAATCTTTGTGTGTAGACATCGCTTCCATACTATGATGGCTGTCATTGGATAAATATCTTGTTATGCGCGCATTTGCATTGAGGTCCGGTGAATCCTGCACCATCACTAGTAACGCTAGGGACATCCGTTATATGAAATAAACTCAAATACGACCACACCACGAAGCCATGTATGCCGCCTCCTAGATTATTCCCATTACTTGACATAACGAGCATCTCTTTGATATTTTATACGTGTATTGTAACCGTTAAGATTTAAAATTCAAATAATTGGCTGCTGATAGTCTTCCTAACGAGTGTTATATCTCAGTTATTAAAGCAAAGCAAAAATTAATTTATGATTGCTCATGACCTTAATTATTTACAAAGTTTTTAATAAGATTTCGATATACAGTTTCTACAATGAATTTAAATGAATGTCGAGTAAAAGCATTGATAATTGTAAATATACGTTTTCTATCTTATTACAACTTAGTTAGGTCGAAAGGCGGCATGGCGAGGTGGATTACTACCTCACGCAGTTCCTGACAGGTCACGGCTATTTCAAGTCGTACCTGAACCGGATGGGCAAGACCGATTCACCGGATTGCATCTACTGCCCGGGCGTTCCCGACGACGCGGAAACACACCTTCTTCCGCTGTCCGCGTTGGGAAAGGCTCCGCCAGGAGGCCACAAGAAAACTCGGGGTTTTTTTCGGTGGATACGGTCTGCGAAAAGATAATGGAGGATGAGGGGAACTGGGATTGTTTGTCACAGTTCGTCCGGGGCATCCTCCTGGAAAAGAGACCCGATCTGGACCGCGAAGTGGCCCAGATCCCTTGACCGAGCGGCTGGATAAGGAGCGAGCCCCACGGGCTTAAGCCAAATTTAGGCCTAGCCTGAAGTAATGTGATAAACAATCCCAGGTTAGAATCCTAAAGAGTAGAGGAGGTTTTTTTAGTGGGTAAACCCGTTTTTAGGGGAGTCCCACACTACACGCTGGCCACCTGTGTGCGTAATTGCATTTTTCCTGCCTCTCCCTCAAAAAAAAAAAAAAAAAAAAAAAAAAAAAAATTACAACTAAAATAAGTTACGTTTATATAAAAATTTATTTTCTGGTACTTTATTTTGGTTTTATTAAATGTAGATTATAATTCAAATTTGATCAAGAAGACTTTCATAAATAATTTAAAGGGTATCGAGCTAAACACTTGTCATATAGATGGAACACATTTTAATATTTGTATTATTTACACGATCAGTTTATATAGTACTGTAGATTGCTACTTACTGTATTTCTGTGTTATATATTTGTTATATATGTCATCTAACCGGTTATAATACACGGGTAAAATATCAAAGTAGCAAGTATTTTAATGTACATTGCTACTTACTGTATTTCTGTGTTATATGTCATCTGACCGGTTACAGTGTACAGGGAAAAGGTCAGAGAGCTGCTTCTTATGTAAAGGAGTCTGTCCGTCGGTCTACATGGGCTTTGTGGTGTAGCCTTATATTGAGTTACTTTTATATAACGGCTGTCACCATTGCTACTAGTTAATGGTACAAGATTCTCCGCATATGCGCATCAGAATTTAGCTATCCAGTGACAGTCATCATACTTGTTAGGAAGTTTGATGTTAGGAAGTCCATACAAGATCCCTTAGTTTGTTGAAATCGATCACAAACGTTTACATACAGCCCCTGATCATCTATTTACTACATCTTTGAATAGTTTCTCTATAGCACACATCAGCAAGTAAGTGTGCACTTATTGATATAAAGCGATGTGTTATCATTTCCTGTTATTCCACAGCGACGTTTGAGCGGATGGATTATCTCAGCTTACATGCGGCGGATGCTTGTTACTCTTTGTATTAATATAATTCCTTCCTTACGTAGCGGATTATTTCGTAAATAGTACCTTTGTAATATTTTTATATATCTTACAAATCTGGTGTTTAATGCCTAGGAGAAGTTGTGGTCTTAAAAGTATTATTTTATTGTTTCTTGTAATAATCATTTGCGAAATGACTATGTGGAGTGAAGTTGATATGCTACCCAGAGCCACTGAGTTGGTTAATACAAAAGACTGGATGGGTCCTGATTTGTTCTGTAGGCATATTTAACCATTCCAGAGAAAAACTTAATAGACTAAATAAACTAAGTTAGAATTTTAAGGGAGTATAATATTTGCTCAGGAGTTTAACTATCCATCCCAGGGAATTCCCTGTAGGGGGGTTAATGATACCGGGGGTTAAGACATCAGGGGATTTAATTTTACTCAGGAGATCATTCGGTCATACTAGAAATTTCGGGGTGGGGGGTAAATGTTACCGAGGGTTTACATGACACACGAGGGCCTCTTGTAGAGGGTGTTGTGTCTGTGAATATAAATCAAATTCACTCTGTCCGTATCTATTTTTGACGCTTCGCTTACAACCAGATAATTCGCGATGTGGGCTAGTAAACGTATACTAGTCATTCGTTTACATAGTAATACAAACTCAATCTGAAACCGGGATGATTTGCACACATTTTTGGTCTATCTGATTATTAAGTTGATTAGGGGCTTTCATTTACTCAGGAGTAATTCCCGGGAGGAGGGTTAGTGTTATCGGAGGTTATCAGAATACGTGTTTTTTTTTTCTGGGGATAATTTATCGACCAGATAATTCCAAACTGGAGCAATTTCTACAAATTGTGGTCGCATAGATCTTAAAACCACCTAAAATAGCCAATTCACCATTATCAGCAGCAATGTCTTGTATGCCTATCCACTTGATGCTTCTGAGTGGCAGTTGTAAAATGATTGTGCAAAAGTTCTTCAACCTCTACACACAATGACAGAGGAATTGTCAGGAGAAAATTATCCAATTCTGTCTATGGTTATCCCATTGATAAGAAGCATCCAGTATGTATTAAAATCAATTGAAACTGATACAGGTATAGGCTTGTTTTTGAAAACCTCACTAGTAGAAGTTATATCAAGAAGATTTTCTGGATGGGAAACTACGACAGTTGCATCATAAGCATCATTCTTGGATCCCAGATTTATGAAAACTTGCTGAAAGAGCAGAAAAAACTTGTTACAGAGGAAATAGAATTTGGAAAAAAGATATCCCACAGATTGAATACAGAAATTCCAGTGATTGAAGATAACGATGAAATAAATCAATCTCTTCATGTTAAAAATCTTGATAAGAAAGAGTTGGCGCGAAAGAAATTGTGGGAATGGGTTGATTGTAGGTTGGAAGAAAAGAAAATATCTTCTACATCTTCAGTTGTAGCAAGCAGTGCTCTTATAGTTCGGCACTATTTGGAACTACCTTTAGCTGAGAGGTCAAAAAGCCCTCTCCTTTTTTGTGAAAAATACAAATCTATAATACCAGAAATTTATTATTTACAAAAAACAAAAAAAATACTTATGTTTGCCAGCAACTTCTGTTCCTTCTGAAAGACTTTTTTTCTATTGCTGGGCAAGTCACAAATGACTTGTTAATGTTAATAATAACATATTGTTTTTACATACAAATATGTAGTAAAATGTAATTAAAAACTAGAGAATAGCCAAAGTGGCTAGTGCACTGTAATGTTTTTCTAACTTCAAAAGTAATTTTGTAAAATTAACTTACATTAAATCAAATACACGTTCCTTGGCATTTTGATTAAACTAGTCTCGTTTTATTTGTTACCTAAGTTACTCTATAACAACCTATTATTAGCTGTATAATATTTGCAAAATAGATTACTTGTTAAGGAAACATGAAACTAGTCGGTTAACCATCAAGCAGTGGTTAAATTATGGTCTGCTATGATGGTTGTGATAAGTAAATTAAAATAATATTAACAAATAATCAAGTTACTAGTTTGATATTTTGAATAAATAAACGACTAGTCGTCTACCAACTAGATTTAATAGTCGCCTTTGTAGTTTGTGAACTACAGAGTAAATTAGTAACTTTACATTATACATCCAAAACCACCGTATTACTAGTCGATGTATTACTTTACAACGACTAGTCAAATCAACCGACTAGTCGACTACTTTAGGCACTAGTCGAATAAACAACTAGTCGATTACCCCACTACTAAGCTTTATATTATTTCACATGTTTTTGATTATTCTCTTTTCTTGGTTGATATTCTACTATCGGGGTCGCTCTTTTATTCTACCTAGAACGGTTTAGTCGCAATAGGTCGGTATCAGCAGCAGTATATTAGCAGGTAGGGACATAGTGAACATCGTCTTTGTTAAATTGTCTCACATTCTTACTGGTTTCAGATTGAATCTCTTCTTAGTTGACAGTTAACCTCCTGGTTTCCCTATTCATGTACGATTTTCGGAACTTCGCCTTTGTATACATCTTCTCACATTTTTAGTGGTTTTAGATTAAATCTCTATTTTTACTTATTACTTTTTATTTGTCTTGTTATCTATTCATATATGATTTTTCCATTCCTTACCGATTTCTTTTTTAGCTTTTCACAAACACTATAGTTCCTCTTATTTTTTGAATTACAATTTAAAGTTCATTTTAGAGCAGCAAGTTCTTTACGGTACGTAATAAAGCAAGATAGGCCGGCTCTGGAAAGGAACATGTTTATATTATTACACTTGTCTTTGGTTTGTTTTATTTATTGGTGGGTATTCTCTGCTAAGTTGATAGCTATCACGATTACTTTTATTCTATCTTGAACTTGAACTGTTCAGTTGCAATAGGTGGGTGACAGCAACATTAGTAGATAGGGAAAGAGTGAACATCGTCTTTTGTTTAAATTTTCTCACTTTGTTATTATTGGTTTCAAAATTGAATCTTTTTCACTTGACAGTTAACCTCTTGGTTTACCTATTCATTTACGATATTTACTCTCCTTTCCGTTTTCTGTTCTCGCTTTTTTACAAACACTACAGCTCCTCTTATATTTTGTATTACAGTTTATTTAACATAACAATGTCTTTCTCTTGTGTTGTGAAGGGCTCCTTCCATCAGGGAGACAAACAGTTATGTCCTATGAGCAAAAACGCTCTTTGCACTGTGAATTCTGCTTAAGCCCTTGCATGGAAGGCCCTCAGTTTTGAGTTTTCTTCAACGGCCATCGATACGATTCTCATCGCTGGTGACTGTATTTACAGAATATTAAGGGATCAGAATCGTATGGATGGAATTCGGTACTTGTGCACTGATGAACTTCCAGGTGAATTCTCCATCCAAGGCCAAACCGTAGCCGTTGAAAAAAATGTATTTGTGCACGATGCCTTATATCCTGTGACAAAGGAGGATGTAAGCGAAAGTGTTATCTGTTTTTAGAATCTCTGATGGTCGTGGAATTTCAAAACATTGGATTTATGTTTACTTGACAAACAGTGACAGTTGCTTTTTGGCGCTCTCAGGAACAACTGTACCTATTTGATCCACATCCAGTAAACGAAAATAGAACACATGGTTTGGAAAATGATATCAATAACCTGGCACGGCTCTTTCAGTGTGATACTTTTCCTTCTTTGGCTTCGTTTTTGTTATCCAACGCTGCTCTTGATGGATCTGTAAGGCAGTACTCTATTACTAGGCTCACATTTAGATCATCAACATTCAGTGAAAATATACAAAACCTCACAATGCACGAAACCGCTAGCAGTTCCGCAATAAAACCTAACAATTTTGGAAGACCCAAGAAAATGAAACATGGACGCCCGAAAATACTGAAAACTACTAGAGAAGAGCAAGTGAGAGAGGCGAATAAGCGATACTCTCAGCAAAATCCTGAAACCAATCGTGACGCTGTACGTCGTTATACCGAAAACCACCCCGAGGTTAACAGAGCCGCAGTTCATGATAGGGTTCAGGTATTTCGTCTGATGAAACCATAGGTCAGCGAATTTCGACATTTACTTAACTAACTTGCTCGAAATATTGTTGACAAAGGCCTATGGCACACTGGAGTGGAAAGTTGTTATGCGTCAAAAATGCATACAAATTGAAAAAAACCTGCCTTTTTGAAGGTGATATATTTGTATGTCCACACTGCGAAGCACGTCTGTTCGAGGAAGAAAAGGATAGGGAAAAATCGTGTTGTGGTGAAGGTGCGTACAACGTACTTGTAACACGTTTGCCCCGTCTCAGTGCACCATTTTATTCAGATTGACATTTCCTCAACAGAGCGCGCGCCTACAACGACCTATTTTCTTTTTGTGCCCTCGAAGTTTCTGGTGGATACCGGTACCGTAGTGGATTTTTTTTCTTCAAGATCGAAGGAAGAATGTACCATCAGGTGTAAAGTTTGGACGCCCCCGGCAACGGTTTGCTACTAAGGTGGGAGACGTCCAATTTGTTAACCGATGCCGCCTATACATTAACGACGGCGAAGAGCGCAGGAACATTGCCACCATTGCCAATTACTTGTATTCGATCAATCCTTTCATCGGTGATTTCCTGCGATTAGGTAATGAGCCGTCGGTAAACGCTCATTTGGAGTTCCAGGTAACAAGTCGAGCTACTCATGGTAATGTTCTTGGCGACAGGAATAGGGGTGTTGAGGTGCACGCTGTGCTCAGCACTGACGAAGCAGTGACCGAACCACGACGACTTGCCGTCTAAAAAGTGAAAGCTGGAAGGCCGTCAATTGATTGATCTGTTCAATCCTCTGATGGAGCCCTTCCAGTACCCACTGCTCTATCTATATGGCACTTTGGGTTGGCAAATTAGCCATCTTGATAAAAACGGGAAAAGCTTTCTCATTATAACAACACCTCTTATTGTCCAGTCCTCGCTTTTCATATCTCGGGCGTCTCTCGCAGGTCGAGATATTTGCGAGGTAAGAAGAAAAGCGACTGTGGTTTTCTTAAATTGTCACAGTCAAGTTCGTCAGTTCTAAATGCCATGGGGATAGGCCAACTAAACGAGCTTCTTGATGCTCAACGCAATGCTCCGGCAGGTAAACAGGTTAGGGAAGACATCACACGTGATGAAACCGTACAAGGCGAGGGTGGCGCAAAGCTTGGCAAAATTTACCTCCCAAGATCGTTTATTGATGGGCCCAGATACATGAAGATTCATTACGAGAATGCAATGGCTCTCGTAACACGTCTGGGCTCACCGACGTATTTTCTCACATTCACTTACAGCGCGACTTAGGAGGAAAAATAAGAGAGCTTGTCCCTATGGCAGTGGTCGCAGTGACCCAAAAGCACAGCCTGCAGAGTGTTCCAGATCACTCCTCTAGCTTCTGCGTTATCTGCTGTGCATATGACACTTTATCTTAGTTTCTTGATTTACAATTCTTTTGGTAAGTTTTTTCTTCAGATCAACTTTATTTTCTTTATTCATAAAACTGCAACAAACTGAGCAAAATATTGTTCCTTTATTGCCTTAATCGGTGTTAACCCTTGAAACTAAGTGCCCGCACGATATCTCGAAAAGTGGTTGACCTGTGTAAAATGAAATTTTTGCACGTTATTTACTCCCAAGATAACTGTGTCATAATTGTATCAAAAATAATTAAGGAAAGAAATTCCGGCAAGACTATTATTTCTTTTAAAAGTTCGCCAGATTCTTCATCGAATGCTCGGCCTTGACCTGTTCCCGAAATACGCTTATCCTCGAATTTGCTAACATCCTATATGGGGGCGTAACCCCAAGCGAGCCGAAGGCGAGTATATACGATATATAATATATATATATATATATATATATATTATATATATATTATATATTTATATATATCTTGTATATATAAATATTTATACATATTTAATGAATGTAAACAGAAGTGATTTGAAAGGTATTTGACCTTCCGATCAATATGTTAGTTTGGTTATTTAAACACATATGTGAAAGAAACGGCCAAATACAAAATAATTGAATTATATATATACACACATTGTAGAGATGTGCCAAACTGCTGTTTCAAATAAGCAGCTTAGCTGAAAGCAGTTACCCTTAGCAATACACATACTGGTACGTTGTTTTTGTTTACCTGTTGTTGACTGCTCATTGCTTAACCAAATTTAAACCTGCTTTTTATTAAATTATAAGATCCAAAAGTTATACATAAATATCAAGTAATTTCAGCAAATACTACAAAAACAGGTTAACAATTAGTTAGAAATGGTGAAATAATTA
Organism: Homalodisca vitripennis; assembly: GCF_021130785.1. Lineage (NCBI taxonomy): Eukaryota > Metazoa > Arthropoda > Insecta > Hemiptera > Cicadellidae > Homalodisca > Homalodisca vitripennis. The sequence continues at coordinate 2,691 of NW_025777355.1, read as the reverse complement.
AATTAATTTTTACCTTTTTTATAGTATTTTAATTCAAAGTTTTAAAGTATAGCGTACATAGAAACAAAACAGAAAGTATTATTTTTTTCCTTAAGTACAATTAAAAAAAAGAATCAATAAAATTAGAAGGTTTAGAGCGAAGATTTAATTGGGGTATTCATATAAAACATTTGTTCAAAACTAGTTAGGATTACTTACTTGTTGTGCAGGTTTAAACACTGTGTAAGTAAATATTATGTGAAAGTAAGATAAATATGAAAATAAAATGTATACTAGTTGTACATAGGTTTAAAAGTGATCATTAAAATATTGTGTTCCTAAATTTGTATACAGTATATGTGTACCATATAAATGTTGTTTTCAAATAACCTAACTTAAATGACGAAAAAGTTACCTAAGTAACCTTGGTTAAAATGTTTAATGGCTAACAAAGCCCTAAATCCTTAGATCTACTTAGTGTATTTTCTTCTTACAACTACATACAATTTACATAAGGATAAATAAAATTATTAGTTTATACGCTTGGAATGAAGATTTAAATTTGAGTATTGCTTCATATAAAACATTTTGTTTAAAGTTACCTACTATTACATACTCTTTGTGTAGGTTAAAATACATAGGTTTAAAAGTAATAATTAATTATTACGTGTTCATAAAAAAACGTTATATATGTGTACCACATAAATGTGTTTATATTCAATTAACCTAACTTAAATGACAAGAGTAAAAAGTAACTTAAGTTTACGTAACAACTTTGGTAATCTGTTTAAATGCTAACAAAGTCTTAAATCTATTTAATGTGTTTTCTATTAACATTCAAGAAAACTAATTCTCGGCCCTTTGAAGGCTTTAGTCTTGATCTTCGTTCACTTGTAATGAGTCCAGTTTTAGAAAACACACGCTCACAAGGTACCGATGTAGCGACCCATATAGAACCGTTTTCTAACTATTTTTGCTAAAGTTGGGTAGAAGTGGTGATTTTCGGCCCACCATTTTAGAGGATCCTCTTTTCTTCGCAGGGCAGGTTCTTGTAAATATCTTTGAATTTCTATAATTGCACTGCTGGTTGCATTTGTGGATGGCTGTTGATCTTTTTTCAAAAGGTCGTCAAAGAGAAACCAAACAGAAAATTTTTGTTTGTTTGCTTCGTCTTCATTTTGTGGTTGCTGAAGGGTTTGTTTGGTTGCATTGAATTCTAGAACTGCTAAATCAGTCACTGTTTTTTTTGCTACTTGTTTACTGGACTCTGTGCTGAAGGGAATCAATTTAAATCTCGGATCCAAAACTAAACAAATGGAAGCATGTCTGTGTCGCTCTATATTGTTGAACCTTGTAGTAAGTCCCCTCTTGCAGTTTTGTTATAATATCCTAAACATTTTCATGAAAAGGCTCATTCTTCAGTAAGTCACATACATGAAGCAACCCGTTTGTTAAAACAATAATTTGACTGGCTGTCACGTACCTCTCTCCACTCATCTTCATAGTGACATCTTGAAAAGGTTGTAGGACTGTAGATAACTGGGAGCAAATATTCCACTCCTCACTTGACAAACTTAAATCTCCCCTTTCTGAAATAGCTAAAGCGGATTTAACAGCATCTTTTAACAAAATTAATCTGTCAACCATGAAGTAGGTTGCATTCCACCTCGTAGGTACATCTTGTATCAGTTCTAAAGGATTGGAAACGCCTGAGTCTTTTTGAAAATTTGTAATTTTTTCTGAAGCTAAATTACTCCTTTTAAAAAATGAGAATATGTCTCCCCTTCTCAAGTACTGTCTGAGCAGATTTCAAAGCATCTTTTACGATAAGATTTAAGGTATGTGCGTAACATGCAAAATTGTTTCCAGTTGAGGTTTTTTCTATAGCTGCATTAATAATGGTCTGCTACTATTGTGACATTGGATGCATTGTCACTAACTAGAAACGGTTTACTTTGTCAGTTATAATTATAGCTGTCAGTAATTTTTTTTATTTCATCAGCTAATCTTACTCCAGTGTGTGAGGCCTTCAATTTGAAGGCAGTCCTACAGAAATGTTCCCCATTTCAAAACTTTCATTAATGAAATGACATGTTACGGCCTAAGTACGATTCGTTTCGCACATGAGGACCAGCAGTCCGTTGTCAAACAAAGAACAGAAACAGCTTTTTAAACGCTTGTATGTATAGCATTCCTACATTCTTGAAAAGCAGCAGGTAAAAGATTTTTTTGAAAGCACCTTTCTGCTAGGAAATGATATAATTTGGATTCAAAGCATTCACAAATTCTTTAAATCCACTGTCTTCCACAATTGATAGTGGTTGAGTCTCTATTTACTAAATTTAACAAAAGATTATCCAACTTTTCTTTATCATTTACATTGATTTTTCTTGGGATAAATGAAGCAATACTGGGCCTGTTGTGGTTTACATTTTACCACCATCAGAAGCAGGAATGGAAGTTTCAGTTTCTTGGGATGGTCCTGCAGTATTTTCCATATCAGTTGTTACATTTGTATTGGTTTGGGAAGTGTCTTTAGTTCGCCCACAAAGGTACTTGATCAACTTTTATGTCAATGTTTGTGCTTTGTTAATAAGTGCACTTTGCAGTTTGTGATTGTTGTTTTTGATGGACATTTCAAGTCCACACAGATCACACCGCGCAATTTTGCTTTCCGAACTTGACAACGGTAAAATAAGCCCATAATGGACT
>NW_025777353.1:0-99191 GCF_021130785.1 Homalodisca vitripennis | reverse complement strand
GCTGGCCCTAAATGACATGTAACTCTGTAGAATGCTGGGCGTTTTTGGTGGTTTTCAAAAATTTATTTAAAAAAAAGTATTTAAGGTATGAGAAAAATACTTACATACCTTAATTCAGCTTACTTTCGTCTTTCTTTTAACGTGAGATTTTTTGTGGTTTTTTTAAAAAACTACACATAAAAAATGTTTTTTTAAAAAACATATATTTTTGGAAAAAAAAATTATTTTTTGAGACAGTTTTTTTATCTAAATACTTACTAAACTAAGCATACATACAATTATTTTACAATGACCCATTTACAAATATAAACTGTCCTTTGAATAATACAAATCATGTTTTATGTTTTGTAGTTTTTTGACAAAAAACTATGCCGTCATATTGATGCGTCGGCATCACTTTCGCTGTCAGCACTGTTTTCAGCATCTGTAACATAATAATATACTATGTAAAATATGATTATATTTTTATTTTATTCATAAGAATAAAATATTAGTTGTATAAAGTTAATTTATTATAATACAAATTATAGTTTGATTCACGAAAACAATAACATAACCAAACTTTTAGACTGATGTTTATATGATAAATAGACTTACTTATTCTTACCTGAAGTATGTGTCTAATCTTCTTCCATTAAATCAGGATCAATGTCAGAATCGTCAAAAATACTATTTACTCCAATAAAATTATCTTTATCTAATACATCACTGATCGCAACGTCGTTCAAGCTGCGAGAATCCATGATTGCGACATCGACTGCCGGCTGCAACGAACGTCACGTTAGCGGCACGTAAACAACGCGAGCGAAGTTGCTTTGTCATTAAGCTCATACAATACATCTGACGCTTTCTAGCGGTGAATTGTGTTACTAAAAACCCAAATAACATTGTAGAGTAGGCAAAAACCCGTTTAAATACGGACAATGTAATATAATACCAATTGAAATGACAACCACGTAAAACTACGGGATTAGCATTCTTCGGAAGTTTCGCCGTTCCGTAAAATTACGGGATTAGCACTCTAAGTGTTAAATATATGTAGGAAATTATTCCAAAAAATCAACATTAAACTAAGTCTAAAAAATTGTGCTATATTTGAGTATTGAAATTTAATGGAGAAAAAATATTACAAGATAAGAATATCCAAAAACTATGGAATATATATTTGAGATCGTGTACCTTCGTAGTACACTCAATTGTGTACCTGATATGGCAATGAGACTACCAATTCACCTATTTATATGTGTATCTGATGTCGAAGATATGTAAATATTTGGTTTTGAGCTTTTTCGTTGTCGACTTCCTTTGGATCTCTTCAGACGAACATCACTCCAGATTCCAGGGAAGGTGAATTGGAGCTAAGATAAAATTTCAGTTATAACAACTTTTACTACCACAGCTACGGTAGTGTGTATTATTGGTAAATCGGAAAAATGTTTTAAGTGCATGTCTATATTTGATTGTGTGCATGTTCCATACTTTACCTCGAAAGCCATTTAATATATAGTCAAGAGATGTAGCATCGACATGTGCCTATTAAAGAGTAAGACTCAGGCGGAAGTTATAATGTTTTACCCCTTAAATTTTTCCCGAAGTAGAATACCAGAGAATAAGTTGACAGTTATTACAAGCATTGTGCATACCAGTCCAAACGATGTACGAAGTAAATTTAGCTCAATGATTAAATTGGAAAAATCAATTACTCTTAGGAGTAGGAATAGTTTAGGTATTCATTGGTTTGGTAATAGGAGAATTAACCAAAATTATAAGAGATCATAACATGGACATGCAATTCATCACAATCAAACCCATCCTTCGCTTTTGCGCGCGTGCGTGCGTTTATTAATGGTGTGTTTTACTCCACACATAAATGCTCCTAAAACTACAAAAATATTAATTTTGCTATTAAAAATTATTGTCTTTACCTTAATCACTAAACAGTTTTTAACTAATAAATGATAAATGACTATTTCCATTTTTAAACTATTATGGAAATTCAACGTTGTTTATCATAAGTGTTTTCACTAAGAAAGGTACAGAATGCAGTTTTGGTTTCCTCCAAATCGGTTTAAAATACTTCAAATGTTACTGAAATCATAGGTGCTATTCACTGAAATAGGTTGTTGTAGAAATGTTTTTGAGGAAGCTGTGGGTAGGTTGCAATATTTAATAAAATTTATATCACTGTGATTTTTAAACTTTAGTATCATTTACTTATTCTTAAGTCGAGGCCTACGTAAATTTTATCTAAATTAATTTTTATTATTGTTTGGTATTATTATTTTACGTTTAAGATATTATTTAATGGAAATTTCCCATAAAAAATCCTTTATTATCATACTTGGAATTTTAGAAGAGAAACAAATATGAGCCATGTACTGTAGTGGTTATCTTTTACATATGAAAAATATTATACACGGAGTTTTCTAGTCCATTTTCGAATTTTCCTTTATATATAGTGAAGGAAATTCTCTCTTATAAAAAATTACACGTACATAAAAACAATTAAATGTTAAATCTATATGACATAAGGCACAGTTTCCAATATCATGTAACAAGTAGGTGTCCATGACAGATCCCATTATGACTAATGACTGTAGTGACACAATCATTGCTGGTGTCTCCTAAACAGCTCTTGATAACAAATTAGCCATTGCTATGATATAGTCAGTTATCTTAAAAGAAAATGCACTTATAGCTTGTCTTAACTAATATAGAAGGTTAATTGTAAAGGTTTTAAATATAATTTTTATCATTACTTGTACCTGCATAATACTAAAAATAATGTTCCTAGCAATTAGGATATGCTTATCTAATCTTGTCTTTCCTCCTGTAGGCTTAAGTGAATGAATCGTTTTCTGGCAAGTTTGGTGACTAACTACCCATTTGATAACAATAGCACTTGTGAGGGAGCGTTGTTATCACGTCACCCTCATTGCATATTCCAGTCACGTGTCTTGATAAGAGAATAAACAGGAAATATGGACGTTTGTGGGCAATATTTACATAAGAGGAGGCACGGGTGATTGGGATTGCTCTGGTTTATCTGCGTTGTTTATGTATGCAAATAAGCAGAAAAATAATTGCACGATTATATTATTTGTCAATAGCAGTATAATCAAATCAATTCTTCTTACAACAAATAAAACTGTTAAACGTCATAACAAATTTTATTTTAGTGGAGTTTGAATTATATCCAGGTACAAAAAGTCCAGTAAATAAGTACAAAAAGTACTCATTTACTCTCTGAAATACCTAATTTATTTAGGATTTTCTACGTTTTACATTTGTAATCTTCTTCCTTTTAAAATTATTTCCGGTCCCCATAACCGTATGAATTGTTGCTTTTCTCAAGAAAATGTACACATTTGTTGATTTTAAATGTATACTCTTATTTTTCTTGCCCTAAGATAGTTCCAGGGCTACAGAATGATGCCATAAGTGATTTACCACTTGGGAAAACGATATGAAGTCTCTGTTATTGAACAAAACTTTGTGTACGAAGCCGCAGTTTAACGATACATAACAATAATTTCAAATTCTTAGGTATACAAATTACTCTACATATATACTATACCAATACGATACAAATTTGTGTAATAAAAGTGAATTGTGAAGGAAACGGGATTTTTTTCCGGACATTTGCCATCGTTCAGTAAAAATAAAATCTTCAAACGAAGAATACGTGAATTGTTAAATAATCTGGCGTGTAAATAAATCATGAAATATGTATTGCTTCCCTAATGTATGCCACTTGTACATTTAAAATCAATATTTATGCGAGATAAATAAGAAGGCATAGTTTATTTCTCATATTTACACCTTATTCGAGTTTAATATTACGGCTGTGCTATAATTTACGAGGCAGAGAGTACGTAAAGCCGTATCTTTATTAATTTTTCATCTCGACAAAACTTCCGTAATGAATATCAACAAATGTATATTATCAAGATTACGATTACATTTAAATGGGCTATACGTATAAAAAGTATAGTTATAATATAGTCTGCTCCCTATTTAATTCCATGTTTTCCGAGATATTACGAAACTGTTACTGAAGTAAACACTATGATATTTGTAATACATGAAAAATCTAGGTATTCAGGTATAATCACTCCAAAACACTCTGTAATTTCCCTCGACACTCAGTTTTAATTTCTGGAGAGGGTCTTACCGTAATCGACAGATCGTTTTGTGTCATTTTCTGGTCTTTTGTAATAATCAGCTCTTATGAAATGTTTCTTCGTTAATCTGTTTATCGATTGAAAGTGTATTTGTTTCAGACGTAAAATTTAGCTTAACGTTTTATATATATATATATATATAATATTCGAGATTGTTACAGATACCTTTGTGACATATATTTAACTAAATATTTGATGAATATAATATTGTAATTATTTTTTTCTTTTTGTATTATGTTCTTTACAACACCGCCTGTAGTTGGCTAGTGATGCACTTGTGTGGCAGATAAGCTGTCGTTGTGAGGCAATGTAAAGGAAACCTCTAGGCTGGGATTACAACTTTCACTTGAATTAAGGCACAAAACAATGGCGTTGTTGTGGTTTGCTCTGAAAACACTGCTTGAAGTGTTTATATACATTTTATACGAATCTTTCTACAGTATTGTGTCTTTTGTTTTTTTTTAAGAAAATTTTAAAATCGTTTCCAGCCTGATTGGTATAATGTTTATGTTAATGATTTATATCGCTTTTTTACTATAAAATCTAAAATGTTCTGAGTAAGTAATACTTACATAAATTGTGTATATTAATTATAGACATTATACTAAAGAAAAACAAAATATCGTGGAGAAACCACTGTACAGAAATAAAGTTACATTTAATGATGACAAATTTAATGTGTTTATTTGTGTTAACTAAAAACTGCTTACTTATTATTGAACATTAACTTATTACTTTTCTTTTTAGTCAATCGAAGTAATACACTAAATTAATTTAGCAGAATCATATAAATGTATTGCTATAACCTAAACTAATTTATACTTCCTTTGTTAAATGGCAGATATAATAGGTAAGAAATGGAAATGTGTTATGACAATAGGTAATACATTTTTTTCGGAAATGTACACGTGGATCGGAAAGGCAATTATTTCGTTTAGAGAATAGTAAGCGTGACAATTTAGTATTATAATTAATTGAAGTTAAGCAGACAGTCGCTAGTCTAGTATAATCTTTTCGAAGTTCTACAGAGATAGCGAAAGTCAAAGAAATTTTAATAAAACAGTTATGTGGGTCTTTGATCGAAAGTAACAACGACCTCAATAAATATGTTACAGATTAAAACGAACACATGTATGATCTGCTACAATAGAGTAGGCTAAATAATTTAGAAATGGTAGAGCTAAATAACTACGATTTTTATTTTATTATGGGTACTGTCATAAAGACTGTAAGTGTACCGTGGCAGCGTGACGTTTCTACGGCTAATCGATTTTCTAACATCGTTTTTCGTTTCATAAAGGCATCGGTGCGAGCTGCGTGGTGGCCAGCTTCAAAAATAAAGAGAAACAGATGCAGGTGTTCTTAGTTCGATCATTGAGCTAACACACATGTGTTAACATTAAAACATTAAATATTTTTAATAAGGAAATTTCAGACTATATGTGAGTGATTTCAATATTTCTTAATTTTTATTTATGAAGCTGACATATGTCTTTTAATATTGCAGCTTACAACTCCAATTCAGTTCTATATAAATCCTACTTAACCATCGAGAAAAGATTTGGTTCATTTCTTCTTAAACACTTTCTAAATAAAATCCCTAACATTTTTAAGCCCTCAATTTCTACATTGTGTGATCACAACATACTTAAAGGGCGTAAAATTTAATTTCAGCAGCAATCTCAATAAAATAAGTCTATTATACCATTTAAATACACAAACAGAAGACATTCTTACGACTGAGTAAAACCGTAAAATCTCAGAAAAGGGTCTAAGATCCCGGAACCGACATGGTTGTTAGCTCTCGTGTAAAACAAATGTCACTAATTCCGCGACCGTTATAAATAGGATTTACGATATTGTATGAGTTGTACTTTAAATGTCTCCCACGTCTAGTTATTTAAATTATAGTTAAATTTTCATACTGTTCAATATTATGATTTCATACATAGATCATTATCGTTTTCGCCTATTCAATTTAAAACAAACTAACGTATTATATTTTCAAATAATATTATGAGATAATATACCAATTCTTGTAATAAATCCAAATCTAAATCATAGAAATGGTATAATAGTTATCACGGGCTTCTAGCAAAACATTTTGGCTTATATTTTCTTTAAAGAATATTTATGATGGATGCCATCAACTTGTACATTTGATATAACATATAAATAAACGTTTAGTAGGGGTTTGTAATCTTACTTATATAGTTAAAAACATACAACTACAGTTCCAATTCAGCAACAAAAAGTGTTTTATATTTAAGTACTTTCTTATGACCCACAGGAACTTTTAAATTAATCCCAATGAATGTTTATAAGAAATTATCGGCCGTATTGTATGAAATAATTCATCCTTGCTATACAGACTTTATATAATAAAACGATAATTTTAATATGAAATTCAAGATTTTTTTTTCAATCACGTTCGGGAGCCTAGGATATTGCTCGTGTTGAAACAATTTCGCAACAATTAGTGTTTAATAACCAGCACCGGTGGAGGCGAGATATTTAATCAAGTTATATCGCATCTATTTAAATTGTAATATTCACCACCCTAGTTAATTGTATGGTTTTTAGTTTATACGTGTATTTAAATAATATTTAAAAGTCAAATATATACTGTGCAATCACTGAATCCTATCTAAACTAACATTTGATATATTTTAATAAGTACAGAATCTAACTAAATATTTTTACGAATATTATATTAATAATTTACAATTGTTTAAATACGTTAAATGAATAGAAAAGGTTTATTATATATTTTATAAAAATAAAGCAAAAGAAAAGCATACTTAAACCGTACATAATGTTCTATCCTCCAAATTCAGGAATATCTATTGTAATTGGAAATATCAAAAAAATATTCGTCTTCTCGTTCATCATTAAGCCGTTTACAGACAGAATAAAACACTATGTGTATTTAAAATCCACATTTTAAATCAACAGCAGATGCAGATAGCTTAAATCATAGATTATGTTCCACCCCTTTGTAGGCATGAGCTCTGCCTTTATAAATGATTGATAAATTCTGTTTTGATACTTCAAATGGTGTTTCCTATGTTATTGTTGGATTTTACTAGTAGAACAAACGCACATAATGTTATATCGAAGATATATCATGCTTCAAAATTCCATGTTTTACTTGTATAATTATTTAAATATCTAATCACGTATTTAAATTAATATGATAGCTACTTCCTGGTTAAAAAACTGTGTACTATTACTATATGTATGTTATAAAATAACTAATTTAAAACAATTTTTTATTTATATTAAAATTATGAAACATTTCCTACTATATATTTTACGGTATATGCGAATAGTTACAATAATAAAAAATGGAAAATTGATCTAAATATTTGTAGTGTATTTAGTGTGATAAGTACTAAGTTGGTAATGTACCCATAGTGATATTTAATGTCTGCACCAGTTATGTTGGCAGTATTTATTGTCAGGCGATGTAACATACGATGTGGTCTGATATGAATAAAGAATGCTCATAGGCTTCTCTCCTGTGACGTCACATCACTCCACTACCCTACAACCAACGGTCCAAGCTGGCCAGCCAGCAGTCCACCCTGAGTCCACCACCAGACACCGTCATGTAACCTCCGTGTCCCGTCCGTTCCTTTACGACCGGTCCTAGAGCAATAGTACTCTAAATGTATCGTCTTATTATTCATCCCGACCCATATATTGTACAATGTCGACCCGCATACATTACAATATTTTTATATGTCATATGCTTAGTTTAATTAAAAAATAATAATTGCTAAGATTGGTATAGTGTTAAAATAAGTCATACGTAAAGTGGCTTATTAAGCTCATATCTTGATGGAGTCCTTCATGGTATAAAATTTCAGTATTGTATGAATTTTGTAGATGACCTAATAGTATTTTCTAAAAGTTTGGAAGAGCACATTATTCATTTATAAGAAGTCATTAAAAGATTAAGTGATCACAATCTAACAGTCAGTCCCTGTAAATTGAAATTTGCCTATAAGGAAGTGAGCCTTTTAGGCCATAAAATTTGTAAAAATCAAATAAAAGTAGACCCTGAAATAACAGTTGCAATTAGGGAATTTGAACCTCCAAAGAATGTTAAACAAGTCAGTCGATTTGTAAGAATGGTATTAGATTTTTCTAAATACATAAAAGATTATGCTAAAATAGCTAGTCTCTTAAATGAACTCAGAAAGAAGTAAGTAAAATTTAATTGGACAGTTGAGTGTAATGAAGTTTTTTGAAACTAAAATCATGTAAAAGTAACCCCCCCAGTGCTCAGGATAGCTGATTTTAATAAACCATTTATACTTACGTGTGACACAAGCGAGATTGGTTTAGGAAATACCTTACTTCAAGAATTTAATGGAGATAGTTACCAATAGCTTACTATCCAAAGAAATTTACAGACGCAGAGAAATGTATGTCAGTATATGAGAAGGAAGCAGTGTCATTTTAAGCATGGAAAAGTTTCATTCTTACCTAGAAATTCAACCTTTGTTATTAATTACTGACAATAGCACGCTTTCTTGGGTGTTAGGTCATTTCAAAAAGCTTGGTAGGTTAGGTAGGTGGGTAGAAAGAATATTAAGCTTGCCATTTACAGTAGAGCACGTAAAAGGAAGTGACAACATGGTGGCTGATTGTTTATCAAGGATGCATGAAATTGTTCTAGATGAAGCTAATAATAAGAATAAAATTAGTACAGATAATAATAATATGAAAAATAAGCAATACAAGAAACATAGATGCGTAAATAAGAAGGTAGTTAAAGATGACAACATTGATGTTATTCAATTAAATGTTATAAAATATTTCCCATATGCGTTCACTAAAATTGTACAACACCAGAAAAATTACGTAGAAATTCAAGATGTTGTTAAAAGTATAGAGAGAAATGAAAATAGTGATAAGTTTTATTTAAATAAAGGTGTACTTATGTTTAGAATAAGTGTTAGAAATAAGGGTAAAATTTATTTGCCAAAAATGTTGATTGAAATGATTTTTAATTATTATCACTCAAGTGTTCTTAGAGGTCATCCAGATATAAAAAGAACCATTGCAAAAGTCACAGAACATTTTTACAGGCCAAACTTAGTTAATGAATTTAAGAATAAAATTAAGAACTGTGGTTTATGTAAAATGTCTAAGCCTGTTCAACGTATATACGAGGGCCAATTATTCGCTACTCATGCCAAACAAGCCTTGGAAAAAATATATATTGATATATTCGGTAGCTTAGTTAGAACGAAATATGTTTATAATAATATTTTAATTGTGGTTGATGATATGACAAGATACTGTTTGTTAATACCTTTAAGAAATTGTAAGAGTATATTTGTCATAAGAAAATTAGAGGAAATTGTTTTTAATAGTTTTTCAAATTGTCAAGTACTTGTGTCAGATAATGGTAGTTGTTTTAAAATTGAAGAGTTTAAGCAGTTTTGATTTAAGTATGGTATTGAACATCACTAGTTAGTTCCTTACAAACCATCAGGAAATAGATGTGAGAGATACCTTAGAAATTTAAAAAGCATGTTACAAGCATTTTATCATGATAAGCAAGATATGTGGATCAAAGATTTAAATTATTTACAAATGAGTTTGAAAACAGCTTTAAATGAAAGTTTAAATAGTAGGTACTCTATTTAAGCTTATGTTTAATCATAGTCCTTAACATGATTTAAGTAATTTATGGCGAATAAATGACCTGATAGACAATAAGGTATCGCCTCAAGAAATGTAAAGAATGTAAAGAGATCTGTAACACACAATAGAGGAAGAGTGAGATATTCAGAGGAAAAGGTCAAACACCCATTTAAATTAGGATTAAAGGTATTTTTAAAAACTCACTTTCTCAGTAATAAATAAAATAAGTTTCAAATTAAGGTTGGTTTAAGGTACACTGCCATTTAATCTGTGATATATTTCTTAAATCCTGTTGTTGTACTTATTAAAAAAATTGGTGAACCACATATTGTGAAAAGAGCACATATTAGTCAGTTAAAACCAGCATAGAATAATGTAGAATTGCTGAATTTAGTTAAGTGTTAACTTAAATAGTTAAGTTGTAAAACTTACTGCATAAAATAGTTATTGTAAATACAAGGCATTAACCAGTTGTAAATGTAAATATTTGAAGTTAATAAAATTCATAATAATGAATTTAATATGTTAAAGTGTATATTTACATATTTACCCATATATTTACATGTACATATTTGATGTTTGACTCACTGGATGTGAAATAAATTCAAAATTTGGAAATCCACACTTAAAAGTTTTCCTTGTAACTGAAACACTAACACTAACGAGACAAAACAACAAGCGCCGCGACTATACATTGAACTTTTACGTAATTTGAATCACGGTATCACAAAACTAAATTTTTTGATGCGACTACTTCCACGGGACGCACTCAACTTAACTGAAAGCATTCAGGATATTTTTTTCAGTTTTGGTAAGGTTTTAACCTGCTTACAAAATAAATCCAGTAATTCAAACAAAATGTACATAATAGACTGTAAGATAAAAGTACACGTATAAAACGATAAGAAATTCATTAGAAAGACGTCATTACTGGAAATCATTAGAATGATAATGATGAAATTTTAATGACATTAGGTTATTTTATAAGGATGATAACATACTATATATAAACATCACTGAAATAATGTGCAATAAATCAGGTTGACCGTGAATAATGGCTCTATTTAAGTTGTAGTGAATGTGCTGTGGAGCTGAGTTGTTATCTGCAGTTCCAACCCAACTGCACGACCGCGGTTCCGGTAGTGGCACGGACATTGTTGTCATTGTTGCTACAAAAAATAATTGCTAAGATTGGTATAATGTTAAAATAAGTCATCCCTGAAGTAGCTTGATTTGGACAAGTTCAGTTCTGTACATTTAAAACAATGGTACTCCATTGTAAGAAACTAAATTTTTGATTGGTTCAGACGTCTGAAACTTGCTGACCAAGAGGAAACCTAGTTTTTTACTTGTCTTGTAATGTTGTCTTGTAATGAACAAAACTACTGGATAGCTCTGCTCATTATCTTGTGTAGTTTAGCCTTGTAGGCACATAGTTAGTAGTCCGGATTGAAAATAGACCCCAGTTTACGGGTATGTACATTTTATAAGAACTGAATCAATCAACTAATTGTTTTAATTTAAATAACAATTCTTACATATCTTTACTGTGTTAAATTTTAAATACCAATACAATTTTACTAACATTTTTTAAACAACTAAGAATAAATTGTTTTTAACAAAGTAATAAAACATTAAGTACATTAAAATTATAATAAGATTTGTAATTTTTTTCTTATTAGGGTTTTCGGTGAACCGGACAAGAAACCAAATAAAAGGTGTAAGTGTTTTAGTTCAGTATATAATAAGAAGAAGTATTTTATTTTTGTTGGATACAACATTTCAAGCTAAAGTCAGGAATATAAAATGGTTTAACTTTTGAAAATTTATGATGAAATGTGCTCTTACTAAAATTATATTAAGAAATGTAAAAATGTACAAAACATCAAATTAATTGTCAATTGAAGATTGCAACAAGATAAATAAAAAAAATCATTGTTAACATGACAATACTAGAATCTCATTTGACAGAACACAAACTCCATATAAATATTATTATTTAAGATACAAAACAAATAATCTGGTTATAATTATTTTTCATGGAGTATTTCCACCAGAAGATAGAGTGTATAACTAATAATATACATATTTATTAGAGCAACCATGTTACAACATTTTATATTAGACTAAGCTGATGAATAATAAACTTAATATCTAAAATATTTTAAAATAACATAGCCATAAATATCCAAACATAAAAAAAATGTCGTGATTGAATGGATGTGTCTATTTTATTCTGTGCTTTGGGTTATACATTTAATTGGAAAGACACATTAAGTAAATATTGTAAAAAATCCATTTTTCCTTTTTGCAATCAGTTAAGCTATTCAATGAATATAGACTACCAAAGCAATAAAGGAGATATTAAGACATTGTTGTTGGAAATATTTTTTACAACAATGTCTGGATATCCATAGATTACTACCATAGCATACTAATAAAATAGTGAATAATACCGTCTATAACGGACCGAATGAACTATTATCAATTATAACTGATCTGCAAATAGGTCATAAATGTTTATATAGCATAAATTGGTATATTATACAATATTTATTTTTAATCCTGAAAATATCTAATTATATTAGGATTATTTCTTAAATTGTTCTCTAAAAAGAAAAAAAAGTAGAAAAGAAAATCAGGTGTTATTTCCTCTTATTTGCGTTTCATTTCACCCCTTCTCTGTACAAACAGAGCCAATGTACAGTCGTTTTCAGGATGACAAACAATCTCGTCAGGCTTAACAAACGCGTCTCTGAATCCTTTCAATTTGAATACTTGATGAGATAAAAAAGATAATATTCTTTTGTGAAAAATTCTCCTAAGATAAGAAAAGAATATAAATACCCGATCATGCTATAGAGTTTTAACACAAATTACTTTTACTTTTTAACGTTTTTTAATGACTACCAATAAGATAAATTCTTTCATTAAGCTTTGTTTCTAAACTGCTACCATGATTCACTGCCGCAAATGCAATTATTTTATTGACTATGGTATATTGCTGGCATATAATAATTAATAGGTTTCAATAATGCATAGATAGAATTTTTCCCACGGCAGTGTAATAGTTCAAGTTTTCTTATACTGTACCTGTTTAAGGATAAATAAGCACCCCTTCTATAATAATATCTGAATTATTAGATACTTTCAAATTCAATCTCATTTACTTTAATAAATTCCATTTAGTTTTTGTACATACAACTGAATTTTACAATCATCGAATTAATAATAAAGTTAAACAGTTAAACTTGAACTAAATACAATTATTGTATTTAACCGCTTACAAAATTTAGTGATACTATTTTGCACGTTGAGATTACTAATGTATTAAGCTGTGAGAAGGCTTCCTTAAGATTACAGTAAATATTTTTTTTTTTAATACTACATAGAGTATTTTGTGGATGGTATTTTAGAATAAAAATATGTTTTGTTCGCAAATACTATCGATTTATATGCAAAACGGTTAAAGTATGTCTACATGGGTTTATCTGATTTTGTATGAAATATAGAAACAACCAAATATCTTTGCATTTATTAGAATATAACATGTATGAGATTGGAATAGAAATAAAAAAATGGGATTTATAAAGTTTGAATCTTAGTGATTTGCAGCTTAGAGTAATGAATGAATTAATGAATAAATAACGTTTATTCCCGCAATGTCCCTATACATAATCTATCTTAGATGAAATAGCTATTATTTTATAAATAAAGCAGATTATATATAGAAGAAATGTAACATAAGGGTAACGAATATAATAATAAATATAACAATATTGGAAATCCTACATGGGCATTATGCCTGTGCGTAGGCCTAGTCGCATCTAGCCGCCAACATAAAATTTAAATAATACGCTGGATATGTTAGTAATAGACTAAGGTAAAAAAGATACAGGGATGTATGTCTACTGCTTCTTGAATTTTACTGTAAGTGATTGTTTTTATTTAAACGGTGGAAAACAAATGAAATAAAAATGGTATGTGTGGATAAAAATAAATTATCATTTATATATATATATATATAAACAAAAGTGCTCAATTATAAACAATGATTAGACTTCTTGGTATAAAATTGCCTTTAATATATAACCATTTACTGTTTTTAAAAAGGCATAATAAAAAAAATAACGAAGCAAACAAACAAAATAACATAAGTAAATATAAATTTACATAAATAAATAAACAGCAATTCTTGAACATGTGATGAACAGCTAAGAAAAGAAGAACAGAGTAAAAGTTTAGAAAAAATTATACATAATTACTAAACAATTTTTAATTCGTCTTTTATTCAGACCAAAGGATATTTTTTGATTTTGATATTAACTGATTGCCTGTTCTAGATTTTCTAAATAACATAGTTAATTTAGATATATATTCAAAACTCACGCGTTAATTACTCCAATGACTACTGAAATATTACACGAACATGCATATGGTCCCTTGGATGAATATATGTATATCGTAATTTCGAGAAACCCTCAGGTGTACGCCTCACTGCTCACTTAATTAAAATCTTATCTTGGTCTCATGTTATAATTTAAAAATGCATTAAAAGTAATTAAAAAGTAAATTTTCTGTGTAAAAATTGTTTTGTGACAGCAGAACCACATGTTTTGTTCACTAAAATACCAATAAAAATGTTTTTAATATCATAAAGTGAAAAAATACAAGAGTTACAAACTTATATTACCAAATATTCTAGACTTTACATTAAACACTAAATTTTAAATGTGTACGTGTAAGATAATGAATTTATTTTCCTTTGACATTGTAGGACAGCTTATTTACAGTATCTGAAGGGAAAATAACATAGGAACTGGGCATTAGCACGTTTCATTAAACGATTTGCTCCATGGTTGCAATTCCAGGAAACAAGCGGGTGTAGTGAGTTTGTGATACATCATTTTATAAAACGTATAAATAAAAAATGGATATATATATATATATATATATATATATATATATATATATATATATATATATATATATATATATATATATATATATATATATACTAGCAGACCCGACAGACGTTGTCCTGTACACACGTCTTTAATTCGAAAATTTTAAACTTTGATTAATCTGTAACAATCTGGGCTGTTTTGATAAAAATGTCTATTAAAAAGTTATTACAATATCTAACTTCATCACATGTACATTTAATCACACTTCGACCAACGATAGTGTTGTGAGTATAACATGAGTGATGTCAAATGTAGAGGATGTTTTAAATTAAAACTTACTTAATCTGAAGGTAAAAAAGTTGAAACAAACTATTTTATAACAGGTATATTTTTTCAATTTACAACTTAATTTATCGTAATGCCATTGAATGTACAATATTTTTTGTTAATCCTTCAGGAGTATACACAAACAAATTAGATGATTTTCCGATAGGGCTCTGAAGTATAATAAGTGACCTCCATCACAATCGAATTATTGATATTTCTGAATAGTCTATCTAAAACTACCGAATTTCATTACAGTTATTTAAAATTACAGTATAGTATCAGAACTGGCCAAGAGAATTTAATTTATCTAAAATACTAAAAATAAGTATTCCATATAGGGCTGAAGTATAATAAGTGGCCACCATCACAATCGAATTATAGATTTTTTCTCAATAGCCTTTCTAAACTACTAAAATGGACGAAACTGAATTACATTATAGTTATTTAAAGGCTGAATTACAATAAGCGGCCAACATCGCAATCAAATTATTGATATTTCTAATTAGCCTATCTAAACTACCGAATTTCATTATCTTTATATTTATATTTCTTGTGTGCGTGTGTATGGAGCTGAACTCCTCCTAAATGGGTGGACCATCTTAGATTTGTTTTACATTGTATCCAGCAGAATGCGCTACAATCACAGTTTCAAATGTTTTCTATTTTAATTCCAGGTTTTCCTCACAGTTTGTGCTGTTATCAAATATGTGTGTTGTTTTGTAACATCGTGTAATTATTGTGTGAGTGCTAATTGTAATATCACATTAATAGAGATTGAAGGTGTTTGAAGTACATAAAAAACTATAGTTATTTATTGAAGTTATTGAACTAATTTTTGAAAATGTATTGAACGAAGTGAGTATATTGGTCGCATAACCTAAGTAGCATACAAATCAAAAGGTTGTGTTTCTATGTGTGAATAACTATTGTTAACAGTTTGGTCACATAAGTTCAAATTAAGTAGCATATAAAACACCTGATTGAATAACTATTCGTCCTCTTCCACGAAGACGTGGCATTTTTCTGTAAAAATAAAATTCTGTATAATAGTACACAATGAGTTTGAGTAACTTATTGAATATGTAATTTTAATTAAGTAACTTCTAGATGAAAATGTATAAACAACGTAGACTACGGTATCTAAAATACTAAATAATTATTCACTATAGGTCTGAAGTACAATAAGTGGCCACCATCACAATCAAATTATTGATATTTCTGATTAATCTATCTAAACTACCGAATTACATTATAATTATTTAAAAATTACCAGTATAGTATCAGAACTGGCCAACAGAATTTAATTTATCTAGTATACTAAAAAGTATTCCCTATAGGTCTGAAGTGGCCACAATAAGTGGCCCTATACAATAAGTGGCCACCATCACAATCAAATTATTGATATATCTGAATAGCCTATCTAAACTACTAAAATGACGATCCGAATTAGATTATAGTTCTTTAAAGGCTGAGAGTTAATAAGCGGCCACCCATCACAATAGTTATTGACACATGTGATTCTCTATTAATTTAATATTACAATTAGCACTCATACAATAATTACGCGATGATACAAAAACAACACACAATTTGATAGCAGCACAAACTGTCGGGAAAACCCGGAATAAAAATAGAAAAATATTTGAAACTGCGATCGTAGCGCATTCTGCTGGATCCAATTTAAAACATACCAAGATTAAAAAACAATTTATTTACAAACAAAAAATTAACTGATCAATCGCTGCACACTTAATATTTACGAATTTCAGTTAAAAGTGTATTTTACTAAAACTTCCAATTTTATATCTGGATAGCCTCTATTTATATTCCTGATTAGCCTATCTAAACTACCGAATTTCATTATAGTTATTTAAAATTACAGTATAGTATCAGAACTGGCCAAACAGAATTTAATTTAAATCCAATTCCTACACTATTATCAATTTAGTTATTCACACATGTGATTTGTATGCTACTTAATTTGAACTTATCTGACCAACTTTGACTGCAGATTAAAAATGTAAATTACAACAAATTATTTTAAATCCATTAGTTTAAAACTTGATTATCTAAAATGTTACAGTAACAATAGTTATTCACACATAGAAACACAACCTTTTGATTTGTATGCTACTTTAGGTTATTTGAGGTAATGCGACAATAATCTCTATTAATGTACTATTACAATTTTAGCACTCACACAATAATTACACGATGTTTTATTTTTTATTTTCTTCTTTTTGCCTGTTGCTGGCCTTTATAACTTATAACGCGGCTACGTAGTACACTTTTTATAAACTTAATTCTATTATATTTTAATGTTATTTGCCGTATTTATTTTAGGAAACTACAAAACAACACACACACATTGATTAGCAGCACAAAATGTCGGGAAAAACCTGGAATTAAAATAGAGAAACATTTGAAACTGCGATCGTAGCGCATTCTTCCAAGATCAACACTTAATATTTACTAAGAATTTCAGTTAAAAAGCTAAAACTTCCAATTTTATATCTGGATAATCTCTATCCTCCAAAGTGACTACAGAATATATTGAAATAAGAAGTGGTGTTTTTTTTATATGTTTATGCTTACTCTATGCTTTTAAGACTATAATTGATTAAACGTATGGCTGTGTTGTAATATTATAATGTTTACATAGAACAATGGTGAAAATTTAACTTTGCAATCTGCATTAGACTACTGATCAAGCACTTTATAATAACGTAATATAAATGTAAACAAATGTTTCTGCCTCTTTGGTGAACTTTAGCTGGAAATATTCACAGCTGTTTAAGTATTAGTTCACTTTGTATTACGTGTCGTAGCGCAGTCTGTCGGATCCAATATAAAACACTCCAACATCAACAATTTATAATTAAAAATTTAATTTAATTTGACCGAATAAATAACTATAATGAAATTCAGTAGTTTGGATAGGCTATTCAGAAAATATCAGTAATTCGATTGTGATGGTGGCTGCTTATTATACTTCAGCCCTTAAATAACTATAATCCATTCGGATAGTAGTTTGGATAGGCTATTGAGAAATTATCAATAATTCGATTGTGATGGAGGCCACTTATTATACTTCAGCCCTATCGGAAAACCATCTAATTTGTTTAAGTACACTCCTGAAGGATTAACAAAAAAATATTGTACATTCAATAGCATTACGATAAATTAAGTTGTAAATTAAAAAAATATACTTGTTATAAAAATTAGTAATTTAAAATTACAGTATAGTATCGGAATTGGGCCAACAAAATTTAATTTAAAACCAATTCCTACACTATTAACAAAAAGTAGTTATTCACACATGTGATATGTATGCTACTTAATTTGAACTTATGTGACAATTCTTACTGCAGATTAAAAAATGTAAATTACAACAAATTATTTTAAATCCAATTAGTTTAAGCTTGATTATCTAAACTGTTAACAATATTCACACATAGAAAACACAACCTTTTGATTTCTATGCTACTTAGGTTATTTGAGGTATGCGACCAATATACTCATTTCAATAAATTTGCAAAATTCAGTTCAATAACTTTAATAAATAACTATAGTTTTTTATGCACTTCAAACATCTTCAAATCTCTATCAATGTATTTATAACAATTAGCACTCACAAAATAATTACAGAATGTTACAAAACAACACACAAATTTGATAGCAGCACAAACTGTCAGGAAAACCTGGAATTAAAATAGAAAAACATTATGGCTGTGTTGTAATATTATAATGTTTACGTAGAACAATTTGGTGAAACTTCATCTTTGCAATCTGCATTACATACTGATCAAGCACTTTACAAATTTAAAATATGAACTTTCTAAATTTTAAAATGTGAACAAATGTTTCTGCCTCTTTTGATGAACTTCACCTGAAAATATTCACAGTTGTTAAGTATCAGTTCACTTTGTAATACGTGTCGTTCGTAGCGCAGTCTGGCGGATCCAATGTAAAACACTCCAACATCAACAACAACTTAATTATAAAAAAATTAATTAAATAAACTATTTAAATTTGGACCGAATTGTGAATCTAAAACCATTCTCGGATCCACCTGAAGACACACAAAAAGTTTTCATTTAAAATCGGTCCACCCGTTTAGGAGGAGTTCATTAACATACACACACGCACACAAGAAATATATATATATATATATATATATATATATATATAAAATTTCAATAAACATTGAATCACAAAAAGTACTTGCAAGTGAGAGATCCGGGTTCGACTCCCGGCGGAGCAAGCACTTTTTGTGATTAAATGTTTATTGCACTTAAATAAGGCTCTTGACATTTATACAATTTGGTGAACATAAAAGTCATAGTTTTAACAATTCCATAATTACTGGCACGGGAAGTTTAGTTAATATGGTTTTAAGAAGTTCATCTAGCATGAATGAATAATAATAATAAAAAGGGCCCATTCCTATCCCCCTTCCTTTTCATTTCCATCCTTTTTCTATCTGCCGTGATGATTGCCATTTACTATTGGCTTGTGGTTAGTCGTAGTTGATTGGTAGACGAATGCAGACATATTGTGAACTGTATTCTGTAGTTCAGTTTTAATGATTGGTGTTGTGTACAGTATAGTTTTTATTAAGTGCATGTTTAGAGTTAATGCATTTTACACACATGATGGTGGTTGTGATTCCTGACTTAGGCGTGCAACAACGCTTTAGGTTGGTGTGATTTGTTTATTTTAAACTAGTTTATAGTTATGTATTAGGTTAGTTATTGAAGAACAAGATCAGATTGAGGAAGGGATCAGATTGCAGATCTCGATACGTAGTGTTACTGGAGTTTTGTTTCACTGAACGATTGTAATGTCCGGAAAAATCATGTTTCCTTCATAAATTTCTTAATACTAGTATATTTGGAAAATTTGAAACAATGTGTTCTATTCCAATACAGTGAGTCATCGCTCTATCATCATACGCTATATAATCACAATTTATTAGTATAGCAGGTTATTAAAATAAGATGCTAGTTATTTTTTACAATTACGAACAACTAACGATAGAAAAAACTCCACAAGCGTTGTCTACTAGTAATTTTTTCCTCATCGTATAACTAAAATTTTCAGTAATTTATGTTTAATCATATAGGCAATTAAAAAAAATAAAATATAGCAGCATGTTCATAAAGAAAAGTGTTGGCATAAAATTACCGGTGATTACTGTAAAAATAAACTTTATAAAATGTATTTCTTTCACTTATACCTTTTATGCTCGACTTAAAATTACAACGGTTTTTTTAATCCTTTTACTATTATGTTTAAGAAATAAAAATTAATATTCTCTCATACATGATGGGATGTATTAAAACTGAACTTTTCGTTATATACCTGTTCTCTTTTCAATGCCGTGGTGTCACCTAGACTGATATAAAACCGGCAACAAAGATTTGTCCGTTTAAAATATCTAAGTACTGTTATATTAGTTATGTTAATTCAACAACAATAACTTTTCATGGCTCATTACTATATCTTGTCCTAATAAGTTTTATTTTGATTTAGGAAAAGGGAATTAACTTATAATTTTCTTTCCAAATCGTTCACGTTATAGTACTTTTGCATTTGACTCACAACTAACAGGGATATTGTGTAGGTATTTCTTTTTAATTCGCATATCGTACATAACTATTACAAAACTTATCATTAGAAGAGGTGGAAAATTTTACTCTCATTCTATCTGTCCACGTAATATCTCAAAAGTAACTAATGGATTTCCTATACAAAACATGTACTTCCCAAATTCCATCTCCATTGACCATCGCTGCATTCGTTCTTAATATATCGTGCATATAGTAAATCTGCGATAAGCTTAACCTAATTCCCGAGGAGTTACATTCTTTAAAAAAAATATTAAGTCACGTCCAAAATTTCAAGGCCAAGTCTCATTTTTATCTAGAAGTATCCTACTCAACACTTGTAGACCGACAGGCCTTCAGTACCAGGTGGGTTATATCGACCTAGCAAAAATTGGAAAATTATCCACAGTAATAATAGCTCAATCCGGAAACTACTAAACTTGACTAAAGAGACAAAAAAGTAGTTGTTGGTAGCGTTTCGGTCCAGTCAATCAAGATATAGCTGAAAGTAACTTGACCTTTTATTGGATCATAACATTTCATAATTACCAGGTAAATTTAGATTTAAGATACGACCAAACGTTTGAATTGGCCAAACCGCTGGCACCCATACTAACATGTTAAGTATAATTATTTTCAATTTATTACTATAACGATGAAAACAAGACTTGTATGCCCTGTTATTTATTAAGAAGAGTTTTACGAGACACCCACAAATATAAAAGGTCGAAGGTAGCAGTATTTGACATACGAAGCTAAGCAGTGTCAAAACTGATGGAAACCGTAAAGTTAGCATCAGCTGTTTTCTCATCTGATTTCCCCCGCGACTCTCCGCTAAAGTTAGACTGTACAACTATATTAATATTCATCACTCCTTGGTGGTACTACATAGATAATTTATACAAAATACAATGTTGTTTCACCGCAGGACGTGTTATCGAGAATCTGTTTGTTACAATTTAAACCAAATGTGTCTATTTAAAGAGTATTATTACAAATGTTTTTTTTGTATTATTATTCTTTTCCTTACTCTAATTGTAAAAACACTAAAAATATGCCACTTAGTAATTTTGCTACAAGTTTCGATACATTTTATTTACAACTACGTATAAAAATATCCATTTTTCTTGATTTTGAGTTGTAATCAAATTAAACGCATAATAGTCTTAGATAAGTGTACTTTCTACTTTGGGTGGGGGTGGGTGTATACACTTGCAATAACGGGTTACACAATATTGCAATGTACCAAAGAATGGTATAGTGTGAATATAATGTAAGAGAAATGAATATCATGCTTTAATTCATATTATAAATTTTTTTGAGTCTTGATTAATCAGTACCAAATGAAAATCAGTAAATATTATAAATAAGGGTTTAGTTGTCAATTTAAACAAATTTCTTAGATAACAAATATAGATGATTATTTTAGACACTCAGGTAAAGAATGGTTGTAATATAATGAGTGTAAGAGCTAAGTGTTTGTAACATTTTGCATTTGTAACCATTTACAAATTGTAATGATTTAATATTATACTTAAACGCATTATTGTACGAAAAACTTGTAAGTTACAAAATATTTGTAGTTTTTAAATACTTATATAGTACATATTTTTCTTATTTGGTAATAGCAAATAAATTGGTAGTAGAAACTAATCAAAATAAAATAACGTTCTTGGTAGCTTACAAGCAATTATTACATGTATTAAGCATGCGATTATGGAAAGACGTTACAGAAAACATACAAAGGAAGTTCTCCATTGTTAATTAATGTTAACAAGATTGTATACGAGTATTACTTTGCAACCCATTCCTTCATTAAAATCTGAATGTCTCAAACGTAAAAATAATACAAATATACCTTGTGTCCACATTAATTTAAGCTATACTTGTATTACAATTTCACACACACACACACACACACACACACACACACACACACACACACACACACACACACACACAGAGAGAGAGAGAGAGAGAGAGAGACGTTTTTTTTAGACGTACAAAAATAACTTTTAAGTTCATTTAAAGAATTCATGCTTTCATTCAAAATTTCATTTGTTTCCATCATCAGTGAAGAAAGAAAAATATTACAGCATAAATAATGTACGCTTCATATAAATAAAGACAGAACGAAAACAATAAATAACAAGTATACAAATAGTGTGACGTTTGAGAGGTATAACATATAAATAGCATTTTCGAGTGCAACTTAAAACTAAACATACAAATAGACAGTGTACAGCAGGACGAATAAAGTCAAATGAGTCTTTGAAGGTCAGCTTCACAGTTGATGATTACATAACGCTCCCCTTGATTCTTCCGCATAAAAATTCGCCCATTCTTCACCCACAGGAAAGTGTAATGTTTATCTGCCTTCACTTGACGCGCCGCATTCAGCAACAGTCTCTTCGCCTTTGTAAGACTCTCGTTCACGTACACCGGTGTGGACTCGCCTGCCATGTAACCCAGGTCCCGGGAACTAACGTTTCTCTTCTGTCGTCTCTTCTCTAGAAAACCCTCCATATCCAGCTTACGGACAAATTTTACCACGATTGCCTCCGAGCGTCCTGACACAGCCCCGAAAACGATAACAGTTTGTCTATCATGTCTCTATTGAAATCAAAACCAATCACCTGTGAAATCTTGCTTAAAATATCGATTAAATTTTCTTTTGCATTAAATGGTACGCCATAGATATCGACAACATTTTCCCTAGTAGCCTGTTCCAATGTGTCAACCTTAACAGTTAAATCAGCGTTGGATTTATGTAAATTATTATTTTCTTGTTGTAAATCTTCGATATCTGCAGCCGTTTTTAATACTGTTTTGCTCAGTTCCTCCATCTTCTTACCGTTTTCGACTAGCCACTCACCATACGTGTTCAAAGAATTAGTGATCTCCAAATTGGATTGTCTTATTTCGCTTCTTAAGTTTAAAATTTCAGTAAACAGCTGTTACAATGATATCTCGCCCGTAGGGTCAATGACCGGTACCGATATCTCATGTGACTGCCCCATTACGTAATCCCCAACACTTGCCGCCATCTTATCTGATAGTACAGATAACGAACTTGCGCTGGAACTGCCAACGTCCTTGTCCTTACATGCAAGACAGGCCCATTGAGATTGTAATTTAGAATAATTGTCCTTAGTTATAGCTGCACACTTAAAATGGTAATTGGCGTCACATTTATGGCAAACAGCTCTGTGAGCGTTGTACGAAAAACCTTTCAGGCACTTTAAACACGCAATTTTCATGGAACTACTTTTATTAGAGTCTGAATCAGAATCATTATTACTTTTAGGCTTTAACTTATCACTGGACAACTTTATAGGGGTATTATCCCCTCTAGTAACTTTTAAGCCGTTACACGGATCACACTTCCAAATAGAATTACTTGTAAGGATAAATTTACAATCATCCACGGTCATGTTCAGTATACAAGCAAAGTGAAACAGATTACTACACCCAGAGCAAGTAAGAAAATTGCTGTGTGACAGCTCAATAAATTTCGAGCAATGTTTACAGTTCATTATGAACAGCAATTTATTTTACTTATTAAATAAAGTTCCAAATAATCGTGAAAGAATAAATAAATAATCAAATAATCAAATCGAGATGCTGTAAATATAGGTTAGGTTACCAGGTCAGCAGCGAAACACTAGATGCACACTGTACGGCAGACACGGCACAACTGGGAGAGAGAGAGAGAGAGAGAGAGAGAGAGAGAGAGAGAGAGAGAGAGAGAGAGAGAGAGAGAGAGCTATCGAAAGGCTTCACAAAAAAGTATTCAATATTGGTTTTATATTTTAATGTCATTAAATTTGACTGTATTGTTTCTTATATAGTATGTGCACTGCAAGCAGTTAGCCCCTCTTTTCCACGCAATTTAGTAAACGTTGCACTTGTACGATCACTGAAGATTCGAGTTAATAATATTTTCGAAGCCAGTGTTGAGTCTGCCTTGCTGCCACAATGAAAATACGCCAAAATGTTTCTATTTATAGCCATTGCAATTTGCTTTGTTACATAGTAACACTGTCTTTTTTATCTAATACTTAATATTTGATTACAACGTTCAGCTACAATTACATTAAAAATAACACTCCGATTTTTATTCTATATAAAGATATTGGAAATATAAATAGGTATATACTCCTCCCAGGGACCCAAACATTTTCATGGAAAATTTTGGCGCAATCAGTCGAACCTATTATGGGTGGAAGCAGAACAATCAAAGGCACTTTCAGATTTATATCATTATGAGGATTAGGATTTGTATATGAAGTTTTACATTATTGTAACATAAATGAAATCATCTGTTTTGATAGTTCTAATATTCAAGGTATAAGCAAAATGCAAGTAAATTTTCCAAATACACATTAGTTTAAATAACCGTTGATAAATAATATGAATTACTTCATGATGGCCTTAATATTTATATTTATAAATTGAATTATTGCTTATTTACTATCTTTAGTCTGAGGTGTCCTGTGAAAAACGATGAAATTATAAAAAGACGCATGCTACACGTACGAAATATTCTGTATTATAAAGAGTTCTTACATTGAAGGTTTAAGTTCAATCTTCAATTTATTTAAAAAAATTAATTTTCCTATGTAATATTTATATACATCATACATTAGCGACTTTAAATGTTGTTTGGCTATTTATTTTACTTATCTGTCTAGTAATTTGAACGTGCAAGCGTTTTGTTAAAATGCATGTTTAATTTAGAAATATAATATGTTTTAAAAATTCAAACCATTATTGAATCCACCTGAAGGCACACAAAAACTTTAATTAATGAGGAGTTTAGTGTGTATGTATACAACCACAAAATAAATAAATATATATTTATTTATATATACCATTATATATATACATTATATATATGTGTGTATATATATATATAATTTATATATATATATATATATATAAAACTTTGTAACTAATGCTCTGGAATTCGCAAGAAACATAAGAATAAAATATTATTTCAGTCAAAACCCTTGGGATGATAAAGATAAAAATAAAACTCCCCAATGCTTACCAAAATTCAAAGATCGTTAAGGATGGGAACCTCCACTATAAACACCCTGTGGAGCAATTCATAAGTTTAATTTTGGCAAATATTTCAAATCCTGATCTGCCAGACAGTCTTCCTAAATTCAAAAACACATCTCTTGCTGAACGAAAAGCAATTAGGTCACTTCAAAATAATGATCAAATTATGATTTTTGCCTTCGGACAAAGGCAATTCTTGTAATTCTAAACAAGGTTGATTACATAAAAGAGGCAGAAAGACAGCTAAGTGATAGTTCTACGTACAAACAAATTTATGAAGAACTAACATCACCATTTAACAAATAAATCTGTGATTACCTTACTCAAGAGGCTGCTAATGAGGATCTTTCAGATGATATGCTCAATCTTCTTGTCCCAAAAGCACCGAAAACACCAATTTTTTACCATTTACCAAAAATACATAAACGATCGAGACCACCTCCTGGCAGACCTATCGTGGCAAGCATCGGTTCTCATACAGAGCGAATCTCAGCATTCGCAGATGACAACCTGTAACCCCTGGTGAGAAATCTTCCATCCTACATGAAAGACACCGGACACTTTTTATCAAGACTCAAGGATGTTCACCAGCCACTTCCTGATGAGATGATTTTGTAACGATAGATGTAGAATCGCTTTACACTAACATTCCACATCTAGGTGGTCTGGAAGCCGCCACACATTTTCTTGAAACAAGGCCAAATAATACTAAACCTTCAACAAACTTTCTAACATCACTCATTCATTTAATTTTAACAATAAATAATTTCAAATTCATGGATCAGAACTATCTCCAAGTTAAAGGAACGGCGATGGGTACTCGAATAGCCCCATCATACGCCAAACTTTTTATGGGATTTGTAGAACAAAATTTTCTTAAAACTCAAAATTTCCTTCCTTTATTGTGGCTAAGATTTATAGATGACATTTTTGTAGTCTGGAATAATGGGTTGCAGAAACTTCATCATTTCCTTGATATTTTAAATAAATGTTCATGTCTTAACTTTAGTTGGAATATTAATCAGATAATCGTCACTTTTTTATGTTGAAGTTTTTCTAGAAGATCGTAATTTAAAAAACCAAAATACATGTTAAGGGTACTAATAAAATGAATTACTTACATTACAGTAGCCGCCATCCAAATCATGTAAAAAAGTACATTCCAAAAAGTCTTTCCATTAGAGCCGAATCCTTATGATTTACAAAAGCAAACTTACTAAAGCTCTTTCTAACAGGGTATACCCTAAAAAACTTTTTAACCAGCAGCTCAGACAACCAAAAAAGGTTTAAAATATTCCAAATCACTTCCAAAAATGATCCTAAATTTATAACACAATTTTATCCTGATTTGCACAAATTCAATAGTTATGAAAATTGGCTGTGTAATTTTTAAAAACTCGCCCTTAACTGAGAAATTATTGTCCCGGCCGCCAAGAATAGTATTTAAGAGACCTAAAAATTTGAAGAATATGCTTGTAAGGCCCAAAATTCATGTTGGAAAAGATTATGAAATTTATCTTTTGGCTGTGAACCATGTAATAAACCACGTTTTTATTTGCAAAATTATGGATAAGACCGATCAATTCCAAAGTAGCGTCACTAACAAAATTTATCCAATACCTAGTAAATTGGACTGTACCTCCAACAATTCAATTTACCAGCTAACCTGTAGGTTTTGTCCCAAGGATTACATTGGGCAAACCTCAAATTCTTTACGGGTAAGAATGAAAGGTCACCGTTTTTCTATCAATTACAAAGACGACAAAAAAACCCCCATAATTATACCAGCCACCAAAACCAAATAACTACAAAAAAAAAAAAAAAACAATTGATTTTCTAGGCAAGCTGTTTTATTTCAGCTTGTATTGTTATTATGGCGTTTAGCCTTACACGCTATTCACCATAACAAAAGCTTGGAGGATATTAAGTCTATATATCAACACAACAGTTTCAAAACAAAACTAAATTTTTTGGATGTACAATATTTCGTTGTAATGAACAACTTTTTCGAGTACACTTTTAAAACATACACAGAATAATATTCACATAGTTTTATATATAAATATATATATATATATATATATATATATATACATATGTATAAATTGTAACATGAAATATGACAAGCAGCCACATCGAGGCTTGTTACATGTCATGTGGTATGTCGTTCTTCTATATGTTTCTTCTCCCGGAAAGAAACAAAAATACTATAATCCACTTCAATAACTCATGGGAAAAAAAACTTTAAATTCTGGGTAATTCGGTGTTAATGATTAAAAGGAATTCACGAGATTCTTTAAAAGTATGTGTACTGAAAATCTTTGTGATAAGTTAACACATTTCTTGTGTGGTTTATAATAATCATACATAAATTTTGCCTTCATTATATCTAACATATTAATAAATGTTAGCTTTATAAGTAGGAAAACTTGCAAATTGACATATAATAGCATGTAGTATTGCAACTTTAGGCTTTTAAATGGTTTTAAAACAATATTTGGTTACATTCTACTTTAACTATATCTATTTTATTCTTACCTAATACTTGATACTATGTCTCAGATAGATAAATAAAGGTAGATTTTCTGACAGATTTCATTTGAGATATTTATGATTCAACACTAAAATTTTTCTTCTTCGACAACAAAGCTATATTCTCCTCTAAAATATTTGTATTGTAATCACATACTACAAAGTAGCTTTAAATTGCTGCTTCTACGCAATAACACTTTGTTAACTACATACGTGTTAACTACAGTTGATAATACGTTTAATTAACAACCTTAAATATATTCGGTGAAACTCAAAAGCCTCAGTTTCAATCACACTAAGCTGTTGTTACTGCAATATTCAAACACTCATACACTCTGTAATTTCCCTCGACACTCGGTTTAATTTCCGGAGAGGGTCTTATCATAATCAACACGTCTTCTTGTGTCGCGTTCCTCACTTCCTTATGAAGACTGAACTAATCAGCGCTACTTCAATGTATGCTCTACACGAGGAATACTTGAAAGCGTCCTTTCCAACATGTAAAGAGCATATGCTTGTTAAATATTTTCGAAAATGTATCTATTTTAGATTTTATTCAGAAATTTTTCGATAAATTAATTTATATAATATTGTGTTAATTAGGGAAGGTGTAACTTCACAGACTCCTCTACATATTTGATAAAGGGGTTTTATCTCAAGTATAATTTAAACGGCAAGGTCTCAAGTGTATTTACTTTATTTTTATACTAGATCTCAATCGTATGTAGATCGTTTAAAGGCAGTCTGACCGAAGATATTTTTGTTGTGTGATTTTTAGTTTATAACACTTTGTTTTTCTTTGGAATCTCCTCTTTCTAACGATATATAACACATATGGTACAGAAAATTCTAAATAAGTGAAAAAAATTATTTAAAATAACCTTGCACACCAAAAAGTCGATCCAGCCCCGCTACTATAGTCAGACTCATAAAAGCAACCCGTGAAAATGATACCTATGACCACACCAAGCACTTCCATTTGCCTGAGGTGACACTTCAAGAGATCAAACCTATATTCAGGGATCTTGCCAAGCCAGAACTGTTGCAAAAATGTCTCAGACGTAAATCCCAAAACCCCAATGAATCTCTGAACAATGTTATCTGGAGTAAAAAACCTAAAAGAACATTTGTAAATCTTTAAACCCTGAAATTTGGTGTATTTCAAGCTGTTTTGACATTCAACAGTGGACACTTAGCTAAAGTAAAATTAACGGAACACTTAGGCCTACAAATTGGAAGGAATTTACTTCAAACTGCAAGATGTCTCGATTTCGACCGTGTTTCCAAAGCTGAAAAAGCTGTTTCCGATATGGAAAAAAATAGACAGTCAAGAAATATTGCCAAAAGGAAGTTAGAGTACTTGTACGAGGCAGAAGATGATCCAGACAATCCTAGTTACTGTGCTGGACATTATTAAAAGTAAGAACATTTATTTATTACATATATTTTTTTATTTTTGCTGTTTACCGAAACTTAAATTTGTTAAAACTGTAACTGTATAAAACCTACACCGATTGAGATATATTAACTTGCATTGCCTGACACGCAACAATAGAAATTTCATTTTGAGTGTACGTTAGCCGGATGTAATGAGTCAAAAACGGCAAATTGATACAACCACACAAATCAATTGAGATACTGCATATAGGCATTTGAAACTGGTGTTGTGACTTTGTTCCAGGGTATTGTAAAAGGCCACCGTAATGTAGGCCCAATATGTTGAGTACATTTGCTTTTTATATTTGTTGTTCAAATAAAACCAATCTCATTTTAAAATAAGTGGTGTCTTTACCCACCAAATAGTAAGGGCGGTGTGTATTCGTAGCAGGGTGCATGTTAAGAGTTATATATAACAGGAAGGTGTATTATTATTATAATAATTTCGCTGAGACATTGAAAATTCACAAATTTTTTACTACCGTAATATATCTTGATATGTAGGAATTATAATGTTTAGATAAAAATAATATAAGCCTTCATGTTTGTGCAATACATTGACATAATATGTAAAAAATATGTAAAATATGTACAAAATAATAAAAAGAAGACTGCATTTTTTTAAATATTTGCACAGAAGTCAAAAACTAAAACGACACAAATTTTGTAAGCAAATAAATGTTTTGCATAAAAAAATGTTATGCAGAAATATAATTGCTTTTTTCGATTTTTTATAACCATAGTTGCAATTAAAAATTATCACATACTTTGTATAAGCATGAATTAATATCATCTGTATTTGTGCGGTACCTATATTAATGACAAATGTAATAATAAATTGTAATATATATGTATGTATACATAAAACAGCAGTGGCTAATGTAAGCCAAATGTTTTCCATGATAAGCAACACTGTGCATGAGTACACGTTTAGTTTCCTTAGTCATTGTGGGACAGCACATTTATAGTACAAGAAGGAAAAACAGAAGGATTAGATACTGATATAGTTCATCAAATATATATCTAGTGAGGGTGTTATGATAACAGCATACTCTATCACCATCATGGTTAATTTCTCACCAAACTTCCTAGCAAACATTCATTCCACTAAACACTAATGCATGAAAAAAACGAGATTGAAAATAGTATAACGTTATAATTCTTTATATAGTTAATAGTGATATTCTTACAAATACTTTTTATGTAATTTGTACTTAAATTTTGAATGTAACTTTAATATAAAACTGATATCAAAATAATTATTATCGATCCAATTGACACCTTTATAATTTCCAATTTTACAGTTATAATTGTCAATAAGGGTATTTTCTGTTATGTTAACAGAGTATGTAAAACCAATGGCTGTGTCGGTATCAAGACACAGATGTAAGTACCACAGATAGTATAGTTATAGTTAAAAACAACTAAACATGTATGAGCAAATGAAACTATTTTATATACAAATATGATCTAACATTGTATACTATACGTGAATTGTTTCAGGTAACCAGTGAGGTAATGTTATCAAGTAAAGTTTTTCTTTCCAAATTTGTAAATTGTGTATTTACTATCAACATTTTTGTATCATGCGATATAAATAGAAAATCTTGGTATATTACCTCTGATATACAGACTAATTGGAATTTATAT
This sequence comes from Homalodisca vitripennis, assembly GCF_021130785.1. Lineage (NCBI taxonomy): Eukaryota > Metazoa > Arthropoda > Insecta > Hemiptera > Cicadellidae > Homalodisca > Homalodisca vitripennis. Next base: position 67,817 of record NW_025777353.1, on the reverse strand, counting down.
TACGATAGTGCTACAAAGAGTACGAGATAGACAGTATATAAAACTATATTTTTATGAATTTGCATCTCGAATCAATGTCCCTTGTGAATATAATTAGGTCTTCCATGTTCTTGATGATATTTATGTAGGTTATACATGTAACATGTGTGAAAACTTTCTGCTTCGGTTTACTTTTATTTTCCTTCATACTAGCAAACTTTTACTGGAATAAATAACTGGAATAATTCGAACAAAATTAAAATCCAGATAATCAAGTATTGATTATTAAAAGTAATTCACGCGATCTTTTTACAATTATCAAGTCAAATTAGTATTGTGTTCCATTCCTTTTACTCCGTATGTGCATTTAATAATTCAGCGTGGCTTCAACGCGTATACGTGCAACATTTGATTGGGTTCTTTACGTTGGCGTTAAATTTCTTTTATTTCTTTATTTTGTTACATGTTGTTTCATATTTAACGTTCGGTTCATTATGACATATTTAGTGAAATAAATTCTACAATTTTTTTATTTTTAATCACGTATTTATCAAATGGCAATGCATGTGTGAAATCTACTTACTTTTTATACTAGATGAAGGTAATATTAGACCCCATAAGTTAAGATTATTTGCCTTAAAAAATTAATACACACAACAAGAATTATAACAATTCGATGATGGGATGCATGCCTTAGATGCATGTGTGAAATCTACTTATTTTTAAAACTAGATCAAGGTAATATTAACCCCCTTAAGGTTGGATTGTTTTCCCTTCAAAAATGAATGTACACAACAAGAATTATAAAAATTTTAAGATAGGTTAATGACTTCTAAACATAGTAAATATTGACAAAAAGAACATTCTATCTTAGGTTATTACTGTATGTTATTGTGAAAAAGCTATATTTTTGTCAAGATTATTAAGGTTAATAAGGATTGGTTTCAGGGCCTAATTTTAATGAAATAGTTATTTCAATATGTGTGAAGCATTATCCTATATTTCCAAATATCCAAGTACTTATTAATATTTTACAAATATAATCAGTTTATAATATATGCTCAGCGAAATTAGATTCCGATGAAGATATGGCATTTGTTTTTAATGTTTGTATATGTTATTTTAAACCTTTTATAAAATGCCTTATGTGTCCATTGTTTACTTAAAGTGATTAAAAGAAGTCTTACAACAGCAATAAATTTAAGAGACATCATCTCCGCAAATAATTTGTTAATTCCCGATTTTAACAAATATCAAATCACAACAAATTATGTGTTATTTAGGTAATGAGTTCATAATATATTGCCTAAAAACACAACTAGAACACATTTAAGCACATTATTGACAATAAAATATTATATTACAATAACTGAGAAGCTAACAACAAAAATAACTGTTATTTTAAGCTCAAATATCCATCTCACAAGATCACTTGTACTTGTACCGAAGGTAAGCTTAACAACAGCACCTGGAGTTGGCTTCAGATCGGCTTGTGTGGTGGATAAGCTCCTATTGTGAGGTAATGTTAGGGAAACCTCTAGGCTGAGATTACACCAGTCACTTAAACGGCAGTACAAAGCAACAACGTTACTATGGTTTAATCTTAAGGCTTTGTTTAATGTTTATGTGTAAGCATACTTGGTTACATATCTTTCTTGTTGCTTATAATTTTATCTGAAAACAACTTTTAAAACTAATCACAGCCTGAGTTATTAAGGCATTTGTTTTAATCGCTAGATATTTATTATTTTTTTATTTAATAATACTTTTGTAACCTTTTGTATTCTTCAGGGTATATTTATTAAAAAAAAAGAAATAAAAGTATATCAGTTGACATTAAATTTACAAACTAAAAAAGAGTCCATTTATTGAGAGAAATTTAAATAAGAAATGCTGTAATTACATGTTAATTAAGTATATATTTTTTAATTATAGTTGATGATAAACCTAATCTGTTTCTTTTTGACTAGCGTAAATCCATTATGCAAGGTGATATTAATTTAGTGACAAAACCTAAACTAACGATTTTACTTTTAATAATTCTGTCACCGACTTAAGTATAAATAAAAAAAACACTTATATCAACGCAACAAAAGGATAGTGTGATAAAAGCTGTGTTTACTTACAAAGCTGCTTCTTTTGATTGAAACAAGGTCCCATACGTCGTTTTATTGGGTTACTTCTGTGATGACCCTAGTGAATTTCTAAATAATTATGCATGCTCCTAGATTTTTTTTCTCCACATAACAATAGTTTATTCAAAGCATTAGTTACTGTCGTTATCTATTTGTCGACAAGATCGGATCTTATCAGGTTAATGAGCGTGACTCTTCCTGCCTGTTGCAAACTTATGTCATATGTGTTAAAATATCGTACTAATTAAAAAACAAACTACTTTCTTTTGGTATATAGTTTATTGTTTTCACATTTCACCTCTTCTCTGTACAAACAGAGTTAAGGTACCGAAGATTTCAGGATGACAAACACATCTCTGAATGTTTTAGATTTGAATAATTAATGAGATAAAAAGGATCATTTTTTGAAAGTTACTTTTAAGATTTGAAACATTCAATCATCTAATAGAGCGTTAATAAATAGTTATATAATATTTGTACATACAAACATAAATTTCCTTAAAAGTAAAAAATTATGGTTTTATATATAACATATTTTATTACATAAATATTAGTTTCTAAACTGCTGCAAATCTCGCCCTTTTTAACTATTTCAAAAAAAGCTATTTTATTAAGTATAGAATAGTATTATTAATTTAAAATAATCAATAAGATGTTTAATTCCTGAATAAATTGTATTTGACCATAACACTTATTTGGTTAAAGTTGACCATACCGTGCCTCAATAAACACCTCTTCTATATTATTATTTTAAAATCTAGAGGGGTAATAAATTTGAACCTCAGTAAACCTCCCTTAGTAAATTCTATTAAGTTATTAGGTAAATTGTAATTTATAATGTTTTGAATTGGTAACTTCAACTGCTGTTATCTATAACAAGAGTAAAAGTATCATTGTCATTTTTTTTTGTTCCACATTTAAATAAACTTCGTGGCAAATAGCGTTCACTGCTTTAAAGTCCCGAGAACAGGTTTCCCTAACTTTATATCAAATACACTTTATTTATATACTACCTTTATTGTCATTTCTAGGGGATGGCCTTCGAATAGTCAGAAGGAAATGTTCAATAACACCATAGGTCGAGTAGTAAGTCAAATAATTAAAGGCGTCTATTATTAAAGTTCAATTTTGCAAATACTGCAAAGGTTCACTATTTAAAAAATTACACTGGTTTAAAGTTTGAAACATTTACATGGGATTAGGACATGGGATTAGGTTGAGCGTTATTAAACATGTTTATTTGTAGATAACTATGATAGACAATTATATAAGAATACATTTGTTTATAATCAAGCTAAATACAATCATGAGGTGTTATCTCATGTATCGCACTGACCCCAACATATACACCATCATGTACATTGCCTTGATGTGTAGATTTTTATTATTGAAACACTGCTGTGAAATCCAACTTATTGAACTGTAAATTTGAATGTAATATGTGGCAATATATCTAAAAAAAACTGTAAACATTAAGCTTTGAGAAAGAAAAACTTAATATATTCATAGACAAGTGTGAGTTGTATATATAGAACATACTTTTATGATGTAGCATGTCCAACCATGGAATCCGGCTGACCGTCATTGAAGCTTATCACTCAGTATGCTTTTAAACAATTTCTCACTTATTTTTTAAGGAATGTAACATTTTTAAATGATATTTTTCGTTATATTTGTATGCAGGACATCTCAAAAACGAAATGACCTATATATATAAAAACTTTGCAACTCGTGGTGTGGCGTAGTCCTACCTTAAATAACTTATTATTTTATGAATTCTTTCAAAACAATAATTAATAAAAACAGTATATTCCTTATTAACCTCTACTGACTAAGAATAAACGAGAACTTAATATTCGATTTCGAATTTTAGTCAGTTGTAACTTAGTAAATTAGGTCGTGAAAATTTAAAAACCGAAGCACTATAATATTTATGGGAGAATCTTTCAAACAAAGTAAGTAGAAATTAAAGAATATAATAGAAATAAATTATAAGGTTAGATACAAAACCCTTATGAGGTAGAGGATTGTGTAGTACAGCGACAGACAGGAAAAGCGTAAGAATAACATACGAGAATAATTGAATTATTTCTTTCAGATTTCAGATAGAATTCAAATTATGAAACATTAGATAGTTAAAATATAAATAATATCCACCATCCTCAGAAAATACAATTGAAAAAGATTCAATTTACTAAAATTGGCAAATCTCTTTATGAATTCGTCAACTTTGTAATTAGATTTTGGTGAAACAGCCCAGAAAATACCCTTAACTTTTACGAGAGGGTAATAAGCCGCAGTTGTTGAGAACGTAATATGTTTGTCAACTTCGCGTTCTTGGTCAAGTATTTTAAGTTAAATTTACCAGTTATCTTGCTTTGTAAGCTACATAACTAAATGCAATTATGCATTGTTTTGCGAAAAATATGATTTTACTTTTGATTTAAATAACTGTCTGAAAATTTATAAGACTCATAGGAGGATTAGGTATTTCTTTACATGTTATTTCTCAACTTATTAGCACTTACGTTACATTTTGTATTGAATCTTATTTAAGTGCTTGACTTATAGTTTTAGAAATTTATAAAAATTTAATCAGACACATTATCCCTAAAATATAAAATCATATATGACTAATTAAAAGTATCTGAAAGAACCATTTATATTATGTTATACTTTTACCTATCCATAACATAACAAATTATCTCAGGACTCTCATACAAAATGTATAACCCTTTATAGAATTAGGTGTCCAAAGAGTAAAGACCGTACATTGAATAAACTGGTTCATAGTTTAGGTTTGTAAATTCTGTATGAGCATGGGGTCGTAATCAAACTTCATCTACGCGGCTCCCTATGCCCTCTTTTAAATTGAGCATGAATTTTTTTTATGTGGAAATGTTGTATAAGGCATTATTGGTAACAAATGATAAGTCAAAGTACGAGATTTAATCCTGTGCTATTATAATTAAATCCTCATTAAGTCTTACAACTATGGTAAAAAGATCTCCATATTTCTGTACAATCTATGGCACTAAATATACGACTTGAAAGCGGGTCACGCATTTTGAAACGAAAAATAAAATAATACCTTATCCCTGATATACACCTTGATTCAAGTTGTCTTTACGCTGCTACTTAATCCTTGAGCATAACACATGAAAATTCACAAAATCAGCTACAATAAAGCGACGGTTAAAATAGAGCCAAGGCAAAATATACGTAGAATATTTCAATTTAATGGTGTACTTCAATTCCCTATAACTTCACATAATTCATGAGTTCATGTGATTGGCAAAGCGGAAGAACTCTAATACACAGTATATGAAAAAGAACCACCATTAAAAACAGACAATTTATTCTTTTTTGAGAATGATTTATTTTATAAAGAATATTACGTAAATAATATTTCAAACTAAACATCTGAGTCATAAATGGTTCATTAAATTTATAATTTAAGCCTATCCACTTTCTTATATAACTTCTTATAAGATTCAAACATTTCAGACTTCAAAATATTTATTTAAAGATATAAATGACAAAGTGTTGAACCTAAGCCGATTCATAATAATTTTATGTTAATAGTTACAGGCTCACTTGAAATTGGAGGAATATACTTTTTAATAAAACTCATTTTACCATTCTTACTTTTTATATTTCTTACGATAGAACTTTTATCATAGTCTTAATTTAGAAATCCCAGTTATCTTGTTACCTGTTAACATCATTCCAAACATAGCTGTTTTATTGAGGTGATAGTGTATTATGGCGTATGTTTTATTTTAATAACTTCAATGATTTATTTGTTTTTTATGTATAAATATATTTTAATTGCGTAACTATATGCTTGAGTTCCTTATTAGTAACAATTAAATAATTATTGTAATGTTCTTTGTTAAAGATTATGCTTGTACCACTGAATCTGATATTTCATATTTCAAGTTTGAAAAACAAATAATTTGAAGTAAAATTTTCCATATCTTTCTAATAATGAGCTTTTAATTTTTAATATTTCAATTATTGATTATATAATTTTTTTGTAATTTTTGTTCACTCAATATTTTTATTTGTTTTATCTACTTTCTCCACTATATTGTTGATTATCGGAATTCGAGGTCATATCCGTCGTTTATTCTGCTCTAGATGTCTTCTTTCAATTATCAAATTTTATAAAATTAATCTACACTCTGCTCGAGATAAAATTCGAATCGTAACAATTTCAACTCGAGTCTACGCAAAGGTCATTAAGGCCCATGTAGGCTCTTTCCCATTATTTGAATTTATCCAGAAATTATATAGCAAATTTAATGCTGTTTTTACTAGGTATGCGTGTATGTATGTGGATATGTATGTAGGCCTATATATATATACATTAAATTGTATAAATGGCAATAGCCTTATTTAATTTCAATAAACACTGAATCGCAAAAAGTACTTGCTCCGCCGGGAGTCGAACCCGGATCTCACACTTGCCGGGTGAATGTGCTACCATTACACCACAGAGCGCTTACTTTTTCCGATTCAATTATTTTGTATTTGGCCGTATCTGTCTCATATGAGTTTAAATTAGCAAACTAACATATGATCGGAAGACCAAATACCTGTCAAACGACTACTTTTATTTACATTAAATGGTATAAATGGCAATAGCCTTATTTAATTTCAATAAACATTGAATCGCAAAAAGTACTTACTCCGCCGGGAGTAGAACCCGGATCTCTCACTTTATGTAACATAAGTCTTTTTTATATTATTTAATTTTAGTTTTTGAATTGTATTACTAGAATACTTTTGTATGTTTTATATGAATTAGATAATATACAAATGCTACATTTGTTATCATTTCAATGTAAAGGTTTATTTTGTATTTCATTTCTTTTTGTGTGTGGAAATAAACGTGATTTGATTTGATGTAAGAATAATTATATTTTTAAATAACTAACAGAGAATTACCGTTCAATATCATATTCACTTTTACATATAGCTTATAATATAAATATACATAAATGACATACTACATGAATTTATATTACGCCTAAAATAATGAAATAACTTGCTGATAAAAACGTATTATGTCCAAGCTAACGTGTTCGTGCGAGATTATAAATTGTACCATGTAAGATTTTATCTAACACCGTTTCTCTAAACGTTCATAGAAAATAAGCCTCCAGCACGAACTTGTTTCAACACCCTCAAGTCACGCTTAGCCTTGAGTGCTTAATCCTGGTGGTACTTGAAATAAAAATGGCAAGAAACCTAATTTTCCTTGACAAAAGATTACTGCAGTTAAAAAGTGTATAAGTATATTAAACGTATTTACGTGCATGCACTTTAAACTAGGTATAAAGTTAAATAATTTTCCAAAATCGTATTAGTTATATCGTATGCGACACTACATTAGTAATAGTTAACCTAAGTGATGGTTCTGTTGTAATTTATCTATATCCTAACCGATTGAACTTGAAGTTTCAAGAGAAATACATACACTTTTCTGCATTATTCCATAATATTTGATTGAATAGCTCTAACAATTTTATTAATATTAGTAGACTATTTTAGGCTAGTGAGCAGGAACACAAAGTCAGTTGTAGATTTATTGAAATCACTCTTGATTTAATACTAATCAGCCCTTTAGTAACTGAATAGCAATAGACTTATTAAGATACATAGTATTGCGGTATAGAATGACAGAAGTTTAGATTGGTCTTATTTACACGGGCTTTTGATTCAAGTTTGTGAGTAACGTACTCTCGGCACTAATAAATGATATTCCACATGCACTATTTCCATTCACATTTATATACTTCCAGACTAAGAAATGTTTGGTGTCGCAGTAGCAGTTATAGTGTTGGGCTAAAAAAGTGTTTACTTCTGATCTTTGCAATCTAATTCCTTTCCAAGATATATTCGGCTCCGTAGAAGCGTTCGCAATATTTTGCCGGTCAATAACATATTTTAACATAGATATAAAAAATATTCTTCAGTGAATACTGTTGCCCCGATTAAGATAACGTTTAAACATAGATATAAAAAATCTTCTTCTGAGAAAAAGAGTGTACTTCCAGCCATAGTAATCTATTACCAGTCGAAGTTATTTTTGGAACCGTATTACTTTTTGATTTGTTTTCCCCATGTAGAAAATCGATACATATATAAACCTTAAAATTCGTATGTGATAAAAAATTAACTACTTCTGGGCATTGTATTATACTTTTGCTCGCGGTAGAGATAAGTGGTGTCCCAATCAAGAAAGTATACACATTTGTTGGTCTAAATATTAATTCTGTCAGAAAACTACCAATTCTTACCATTGCAATTTACCTTCTGGCTAACGTTTTTTTGATACAGGTAATCTGTTGAAGAATAATAGAAAAAGTTTCACCTTTCAAGGACAGAAGAAAGTTTAGTAATACCATATAGTTTTTAGGATATTTCATTTGTTATATGTGGTTAATTTTCATACAAAGTATTATTGTGTTTCATATGAGCTACATGCGGGTGAAATTTTGAACATTATTTGAGAAATAATATATTTTCTCTATGGTTGAAACCAAATTCAAGCCTCATTTGTTGGTTGATATGCACAAATTTCTTTCTTTCAATACATCAGATATTTATATAAGGAGAGACACAGTTTAATAGAGTTTGTAATCTCATACGTGTTCCATCTTTTTACATTCGTATATATAAGATTCGGTATATAAGTAATTTTCAAATATTTAACAAAAAATTACCCTAATTATAGGGTTAATTAGGTTTGAAACTAACCAAACCTTTTTAAAAAGAACGTGAAGGTGACAGACTGAACTGTCAGAAGTAAAAAAAAACTCGTTGATAGATTATATAAGAAAACAAATTTATGATTTTTAATGAATACTTATGCAAAGTAATAAATAGTTTTCTTACAGAATATATGACAACATCTACATGGAATTTGCATCTCGTTTTTCTTATAATGTGACTCTAAACTATCACTAAAGAAGTATTTGCCCACATAATAATGTTACTGTAATATTACTCCGTACTTTTTTAAGAAAGTAGTGTAACGTCATCGTTACGTAAAAAATACTTTTGGGGTCATCGGTCTGATCAACCGATCGTAATTTAGCTAAGTTGGAGTGACGCCTTCAACAACCCTGCATTTCCGTGACATTCAAGACTTGCATTTGCCTATCCTGTACTGAAGGAGCAATTAAATTCCAACCGCTACAAACGCTGCCACTCATAATTTCCCCAATTTAACTATGGACCCCACAAGTTTGTACACGAGAGTTACAGCCAGGATGTACGACATTCTTCTACAGGCAGTTGGCGTTAGACTCCGTTGATGTAAAGTTCGTCAGGAACCCTCTTCTCTGGCTGTTTAAAACCCTGTGGATTTTATTAAGATGTAAGGCAGAATTTTTTTCATTTAAAATTATTGTTTTGTAACTACGCACAGTGAAAATTCATGGTGATATTAACTTATTGGCAATTAATGATATTTGAAATTGGTTGACTATTCATGCCTCGACATTCATTAATAGGCCATTTGAAAAAGTTTATTCTTAAGTAAATTTAATAAATTGGGCCTGTAGCACTCCAGTGATATTTTTATACTCACATGAATAGTATCCTAATTATTATTATATTAAATCAATATTCTGATTTATATGTCATTTCAAATTTAGGAAAAATTAAGTGCAGGATTAAAATAGCCCGTGGAATAAAATTTGCAGATAATAAATGGTATGTAAATAATTTGTGTAGTTTTCGTTAGTAAATTGTATAAAATTTTATCTTTAAAACGTACAGTCACTATTACTTTTGTATTATGTTCTAAGCAGGGAAACTGTAATTAGCTATCTGTGGACAACTTAAAGTTTGTAAATTTTATGTTCGCTGGCTTAACATTTATGCTTAACATTTGTCCAAAATAGTTGAAACTAGACTAGCTCAGTCAGTATTTATTTTGTAAAGATTAAATAAATTTTATGTCGATAAGTGAAAATGTTGTTAGGAATATGTACTGTATGACAAGTCTCAACACAATAGTTATTTCTGTAATTAATTATGTATGTATATGTAAATATGTATATGTTTATATGTATATTAAGCCCATAGCTATGTGAAGCTATTAAGATAGGAATGGAATTTTGTAGGGTTTCAGCTACGGCTACGACCGGCACTGGAACGGTCACCATCACTGCCGCTCTGTCAGAGCCTGCACGGACGCGCAAAGCCCCTGGGTGCCCCGCGCCCTGCCACGGCCACCTGACCGGACTCAGGGCTACCACGAGCCTCCCTACCGTGGACTGCCACTGCATTTTTGCTGGATCGACCACGCATTCCTCGACCGAAAAGTCTGACACTCTATGAATAATTTTGTTTGGGACAATTCTGTACCGTTTAATTAAACATTGGCTAGCCAATAAAATCATAGACTTTTCAGTGTACTACCCGTGGAACGTGTAGGCATAGGCCTACGGACAATTCGCGCCGCGCTTCCATTAGGTGATATCCAATTGGACATATGGGATGATTATACCAAGGATTTGGACTCTCATGTAAATAATTTGTGTAGTTTTCGTTAGTAAATTGTATAAAATTTTATCTTTAAAACGTACAGTCACTATTACTTTGTATTATGTTCTAAGCAGGGAAACTGTAATTAGCTATCTGTGGACAACTTAAAGTTTGTAAATTTTATGTTCGCTGGCTTAACATTTATGTCTATTGTCCAAAATAGTTGAAACTAGACTAGCTCAGTCAGTATTTATTTTGTAAAGATTAAATAAATTTATGTCGATAAGTGAAAATGTTGTTAGGAATATGTACTGTATGACAAGTCTCAACACAATAGTTATTTCTGTAATTAATTATGTATGTATATGAAAATATGTATATGTTTATATGTATATTAAGCCCATAGCTATGTGATGCTATTAAGATAGGAATGGAATTTTGTAGGGTTTCAGCTACGGCTACGACCGGCACTGGAACGGTCACCATCACTGCCGCTCTGTCAGAGCCTGCACGGACGCGCAAAGCCCCTGGGTGCCCCGCGCCCTGCCACGGCCACCTGACCGGACTCAGGACTACCACGAGCCTCCCTACCGTGGACTGCCACTGCATTTTTGCTGGATCGACCACGCATTCCTCGACCGAAAAGTCTGACACTCTATGAATAATTTTGTTTGGGACAATTCTGTACCGTTTAATTAAACATTGGCTAGCCAATAAAATCATAGACTTTTCAGTGTACTACCCGTGGAACGTGTAGGCATAGGCCTACGGACAATTCGCGCCGCGCTTCCATTAGGTGATATCCAATTGGACATATGGGATGATTATACCAAGGATTTGGACTCTCATGTGTTATTAAAGAGCTTACTATACATTTAGGCTACCATGATTAGTACTTATGTTGAACCGTATTTTCTATGTGTTGTGTGTTCTTGTTAAATATAATATGTTAATATTTCATCATAGTGGCCACCTGCAATTATTTTTTGATATATTTGGATATTAATCTATCATTCTCTTGTAGTGTAATCTTAAGCCAACTTTCTTGGTAAATTCTAGTTATGTATTACGATAGTAATTGCCGAATATTGGTATCTCTTTCACAAAGTTTGAAATATTTTGTGCCTCCATCAATTGAATAATAGGTACTTAGAATTTGTCATCATTTTGAAGGTGCTAGTATACCTTGTGATGTAATAAAATTGCCTTCAATTAATTACATTGTTTGGTTTTCTAATTTACCTTTTATTAAATTAATTTCAATGAACCAGTAAAACTAAATTCGCATATTAGACTCAGATTTCAATTGGATTGCTAAGTATAAAATATGTATTGATGTAAGTAAGTATTGATTGTTATTTTTAAATACACATATCAAGGAAGGTCAGATAACCCTGACTCTTATCATAATTCTGGTATCACATGATCATTATTTACAGCTAACAGTATCACAGTGGGTATCATGTATTGAATGGCAATCACTAGGCTTTCAGTCATTAAGTATGTGTGTCTATATCTATTAATAATCGGAAAAGCATGAATAGTCAATGGTGTACTTTCCTTGGGCTTGATCTGCCTTACTGTTGAGTCACTGTCCACCTGGGCCGTAGGATTGATTCCCCATTGTCTTCCTACAGATTCATCTACATAACTACAAATGGAGTGGCGCCCTTAAAATATATTATTAAATACCCTTGCATTCCACCAGAGCTTAGCTAGTGACATTACAGTAGGAGTAGATCTCAGTGAACTTAACCCACACCCTTATTCACTGAACAGGTCGGGACCTATAAATTTGGGAGGTGGGGCGTTTACAGTAGAGAGATTAAATATAATAAAAAAGATATTTTGGATAAATGTAAAAACAGTGTCTATCAATGTTCAGTTTAAGGAAAAGGTACGATCTTTTTCAATAAAATACATTGATATGTCTCATATGACGTGACAAAAACGGGCATTAGATAAAAAAATTAAAATAAATAATGTTTTCAGCGAGTATTATAATCTATTGGTAGTGGATGTATTGATCTAAATAATTCTAAACTATCTGAATTGAATGGAAGATTTAGGAATGTTATATATTTAGTGTAAATTTTAATGCACAAAAGTTTCCAAATGTTAGTGTGTTTTAACCCATCGCCATTGGTTGATGTTTTTAAGACACTAATATTTAAAAATGCAGCTTTACAAATAAGCTATTCGCTACCCTTTTGAAGTGTATAGGTAAATAGTCAAATTTAAATATAAAGTCATATTGTATGAATCAAATATAAATGTATTATGTAATTATCAAGAAGTGTACACAACAAATACAAAAGTGAAGAATTCAATAGTAATAAAGTAGAATTCAGTACTAGTAGTGTACTTATTAACTGCACTGTGCATATTAAATATAAATATTGATACTTTTGAAAGGTAAGCATTTTCTCGTGATTTAATAAATAATATGAGTATAAAAATACACCAATCTTAGAAAATTAATGTGAATAAGAATTATGAGTAACGTTCCAAGTAAAGACCGATGTCTTTTATTAATTATGAGAAATCATTTTATCTATTCCTACTGCATTATTGTTATTCTATTCTGGGTAAAACTACAGAATTTTTATAATATATTGTTTTCTTTGATTAAAGAAAACGTGTTTAGTTAAAATTTTAGAGCAATCATTAATTTATAAAACATGTACACACAGCAAATAAACACAACAAAGAATGTTATAATTTCTCCCACAAAATCCCAAGGAATAAATTCCAGGCCTCTAGTTCTGTTATTTCTCGCAACACCAGCAGAAATAAAAACATGTCTGTTATTTGCAGTATTGGAGTGTGCCCTTTACCTTGGGAATAAAAGACTACGCGGAGAGAAAATGCGTTAAATTTACTGATCATTTTCAAACATGGACATGCTGCTAAATATTAGAGATGATACATAGTGATAATTTTTATTAAATCTAAGCTAAGAATTTCTGTTTAGTTGTAGATGCAATAATAATGAATATGTTAATTATATAAACAATATATATATATATATATATATATATATATATATATATATATATATATATATAATATTGTTATTGAAAATATACATATTTCAATTATTCAGTTCATTATCTAAATGCCCCCTTTAATAAGAGAATGCGTTATTTCGTCCGTCTGGTTGTATTATTTTATGTAGTAAAAATAACATTGTAATAGAATTAGTTACTTTACTAACATATATATATATATATATATATATATATATATATATATAAGAGACCAATATTCAATGTTAGTTTTGCTCTTATTAGAGTAACCGTAGACAATAATTCTATATTGGTTGATAACATGTAGTTAACCAGAATCACGAGAATGTCCTTAATGACACTGATTATAGATTATATACTTCTATTGTAAATTATAACAAGAAATAAAAGAAGTATTTTAAAAAATTTACTAATGTGTCTTTACAGATTGACCAACTGAAACATTACAACTCAAGGTGTAAAATAATTAATAACTCCTTTCTTCAAATTTGGATGTAAAAATTTTTGGAGATGAGGTATTAATTTTGAATTATTTATTACTTGTATGGATAAAGAGCCGTGACTTTTTGTGGCATATTTTAGGAATTGTAAATATGTGTGCTATAAATTATTGAAATAAGTTTTGTGAATAATCAAATGCTCTTTATATCGTTGTTTTTGCTTTAAAATTACATTCCTTCTAAGTGATATGTAATAATTAAGATTAATATTGGGAAATGTCGTGTGCTTACTATGTTGCTTGAGGAGCAACTAAGATCTAAATAAGCTGGGCCTGGTTTAAGGTAGTTTCCTCAGACTAACCTTAATATGTTGAATGTTGTTTTGAAAGTTTAATTTTTCATTATAGCTTTTCAGTTTATACTTCATGCAAATCTAACTAACAAGTTGTTACTAATGATTATGTGCTTTTAAAAATATATAAAGTTACGTTAATATTGTATTTATTGAGTAATTTACTAGAAACAAGAGTAGCATGTATTAAAATACTCCTCTTTATTCATAAAAGTATAATTAATTATTACGTTGTACTTTACGTTCAATTGAAGCTGTTTGGCTATTAATTTATTTCTCTGGGTATTTTCGTTGTTACAGAGAGGAATAAGGAAATGCCCAAATTTTTACTTCTTGCAGAAAATTTGCTGTTGCAATTTGGAAAAAAAAACGTATTTGAATCAAATGCGTCAATGAAAATATCATCTATACACAAATATGCGTGAAACATCATATACAGATCACTACTATATACAAATTAAAATCCCATTTTAAGTATATAAATGTTATTTTACAATAATTCATGTACATCAATCATTTACACTGTTAATTCACATCATCAGTTGGAATATTTATATAAGTTTGTTATTATTCATCTTAGCTAGCATGAGATAATATAATTTGTGCTTTCTGACATGACGTACTATGCTAATGAATTTCATTCACAAAAGTTTTACAACGACATATGACCATATTACAACAAGGTGTCAAAGTATTGTAACTGAGAATCAAAGTTTATAATTTTAAAATTTCTTTCTTCGCTAACACCAGCACTCAGTTAGTCTTCTAAAAACGATCTGTTGTACATATCGATTAAAATTGAGTCAGGTATTACGAGTGTGCGTGACCATTATAGAGTGGTCATTATTGAGTATGTAAATTTTAGGGAAGGTCACGTAGATTATGTTCTGAAGTTCCTGTATCACGTCGCAACTAAAATAAAATGTTTAAATAACTCCTAATTGCCGGTTGATTGATTACACAGTAATTGCTTAAACTGCCGGTACTGGCCTGAGACATGTTGGAGGCTACGAACGTATAGATCATATTACAATATTGGAATTAGATCAGGGATATAGATCATCTAAACTACTTATTATAGTATGTGTTATGTATTAACAAAGGCCTTATAAAAAGGAGTTAATTAAGTTACGGTATAATTTAAAATACATCGCAATACATAGTACAGTATGTTGCTTTAACGATTTAAAAAAATAAGGGGTTTTTTACGTTTACCGTTCATTCTTTCCTTGCAGTAAATATTTCATAGTAATTTATCGTACAGTATAATTTAGTATTACGTTTTATAATTAAATTATTTACCACCATTTATTTTGCAGCTCGCAGTTTTTTAACACTTATAGTTTGATGATAATAAGACAGTTCCCCATTATTAATTTTTAATTTCCAAAGGTAACAACTATACCAAAGAATTTTTCTTCAAACACAGATCCAAATAACAAGACAAACCAAGATAAAGAAGCGTTGCTTTTCCATGGGGACCAAAACAAGTTGCTAACATCATAAAAATTCCCAATTATACCGCACCATCGTCTAAGTAAATCCAGTTAAAAAAACGTTTGCTTTTGTATGGAAAATTTGCAATGTGACGATTTAAAATATCTCCTTATTCCAAATATATAATTATTACTGGAAATGACAAACCAGTATTTCTTTAAGAAATTAAATGAGTAAGACTATTTTAAATAATAAAATAAAGTAATTTGAAACAATCCTGATCATGCAATTCCATCAGATACAAGTGATTAATTAGTGTATGAGAGAGATTTTTTAAGAAACGGAATATAACTAAGAAACAATTTTACCACATCCTTCTCGCCTACTTCAGTCAATAATACGTCAAATGATTTAAGCCCATCTATAATCTTTGTAACAGTCCAAACTACATAAAATCGTACTAATAATAAGAAGCCATAAATATTACTAACAAGTTTTCTCCTAAGGAACACTGTGTAATATTACTGTGAAACTTTAAGAATTATTAGTTTTAATTATAAAAGAATAAGCTATTATAAAAATATCAGTGTTTGATGTTAGTTTTTTATAATTGTAACAAATAAAGTATCTGAATTAGACAATATCAGAAATAAAATATATTTTTAATTTCAACTACTTTTATCTGGGTCCAAATTAATTTTTAAGGTCGTATATCCTTGTAGTGCAATCATTAAAGTTTATGTTAATCATATTTAGTTATTATTAAATACCATGAAATGCCTTCTTAAAATATTATTATACAATATGTACCCTCCGCTTAATACACATGCATTAATCACTAGCATATACTGTTATATTGCAAAGTGGTAAGTAAACACTGTGTTTCTGCCAGAGACGCTTTAGTTTAAACATGTATAGACTGCATACATGTAATGACATAATGGAATATTTCTTTATATAAAACTTATATAATAGGATGGATCTACTTTATGTCAATATTTCAATAGACTATGATTTGTGAATTATTACGTTATCATTGCTGTGGGCACAAAATGTTACACGTTTTACACTCCAGGTTAAAAATAACCAAAAATCATGTTATTATTTGCTTGGAATGAGTGAGTGGCATTCGTTTCTACAATAGCGCTATTACGTCCAGTGGGTTTATAATGGTCTTGTTTGTGAGATGTTGTTACTGAACGGCCCAACTTTGTACTATCCATTGTTCAATGTTATGGGTAGACATAAATTTAAAGAGTTCTCTGAAACTTGGTATTGACCGTAACTCTGTAGAAATTAAATATTGTGACTCACTTTACGCCCGTTATAGCCTATGTAGATTGTAGAATCTATACTGGTATGAATTTCATAGCTCAATATCTCATAAACAAGTAACCTTCTAAGTATTTAATGTATATAATTTTGTTATGTTCTTACATATAATGTGTTTTTATATACCTTTCTCGTACAATAATAAAAAATTGAAGTTGTACTGTATCGTTGTATGTCTAAAAGTTAAAACAGTAAGCTGTATTATATTAGACGTTTTCAGGGATTCTCTCAATATTGTTTAAGAAAAGAATAAAAAAATTCGTGATTTTATTTGATTACTTGATAATAAATATTTTATATAAATATGCAAATTATGTATAAATGTTGTCATACACGATTTTAAACTGTCGTCTTACACTATTTTTACTTGCCATACACAGCTAATAAATAGATCTGGCTGCAGATGATTGAGATTATTATGAATAGAAAATAATTGATAAGTGTACTACCGTAGAGTCATTTATATGTTCCAGCAGGTTAATGGAATTTAAAATGTTGTCATGCGCTATTGTAAATTGCACATACACCATTTTTTGCAATGCAAATTCAGTTGGAGGAAACTAAACAATAATAATATTGGAAATTCAGAATGCAGCAAATGGTCAATATTTTTTTAGCCAACTGGGAGTATATGACATTATTTTTTGGAAAAAAGTGTTGTTTATTTTGGTTGATGAAAAGGTATATGCACGTTTATATCGAAATTTTTTTATATTATGCATTGAATATGCACGTTTATATCGAAATTTTTTTCTTCTGTGTAGCACTTGTATTAAACTATTATTTTCAAATTTAAAAAAATTGAATTTATTAAATTAACTTAACTTAAAGTTGGAAATATCTTTGTGTTATAAAAACACTCATACCTTGCTGTATGCAAGTAATTAGGTACATAGGGTGATAATAGATTGAGTAGGTTCGCACCCGGACAATGTTCCATGAGTTGAGATCAAAGTTGGCAAACAACTTATCTCATTAACATGTTACTGAACTAGTTTCTACTGTTCCCACACATGTATCGAATCCCACGTTTATAATCACCTGAAATAAATACATTGAAAATTAAAATAATTTCTGGACGAACA
The DNA here is from genome assembly GCF_021130785.1 of Homalodisca vitripennis. Classification (NCBI taxonomy): domain Eukaryota; kingdom Metazoa; phylum Arthropoda; class Insecta; order Hemiptera; family Cicadellidae; genus Homalodisca; species Homalodisca vitripennis. The sequence continues at coordinate 49,523 of NW_025777353.1, read as the reverse complement.
CTGTTGTTATGATTTTAATACACTTCCATAAAAAGCTATATCCAGCTAATTAGTATTAACTCAGAGTAATAAAATACCAAAAAGCACTTCTTAACTTCCCTTGATATGTATTTTTAGGCTACCTTTATTAATTAAAATTAACGGATATAAGTATGGAAAAATATTCATCGCTTAATACCTTTTTTTGGTGACAGGCTTTATATGCCTTAACTAATCAGCGCTATAAAATATTGATAGAAACTTACAATGGGCACTACAAATGTTTAATTGATATTGTTCTTTCAAAGATTTATAAGAATTCCGTTTTGAAGCAAAATCTCCCCTTCCACTCCAGGCATCCAGAGAGAACTTCACTTTCCCCACTGTGCATGTGCATGTGCATGGTGTTAGTGTCTTAATAGAACAGCTTTTATTTATACATGAAAAACATGAAGCTATACAGACATTCGTGAATTTTTTTTAAAACGTTAACACACAACACATTTTTTCTCTATAAAAACAGATTGTTCCACTTTTGAAATTAAATTAAAGTATTTAGAAGGTATTTTGTTGAACAGTTCCAATTTCATTCTCAGTCACAAAGGTTAAAATATATTTAATCATTTATCTTTGTCTGTCTGTATCTATATTTCAATCTATATATCGCTTTTGTGTTTTAAAAATCCAATGTATGTAGGTGCGACACGCGGGTAATTTTGAAAAGCGGCTTCACATTTGTCTCTCAGGACTGTTTTAATATACCTGCAACTAAGAGAATTTGACTTTTGTAGTGTCACTGTGTAGTATTGCTTTTTCGCAAAACAGTAAAATGAACAGTTAGTTACATAATTGTGATTTAATTGTGTACTGCGATATTTAGATTATCTATAGATACCTATAAAATCCAAATACCACTGACTGATCCACTCACTCACTCACTCACTCCACTCATCGCTCTATCTCAACAACGACAAGACCCAGAATCCTGAAATTGGGCATGGTGGTCGTACTTATGATGTAGATGTGCAATAAGGCTGAGTTTTAAAAAATTCGTCTTTTAAGTGGTTTAAACGTGGATAGTTTGCAAACGAATTTTTTCACTCAATTTAGCCACTTTGAGCACTCCCAAAGTACTTTTATAGTTATTTTTCGAGTTTGGAACTGTAAAACCTACTAAAATAAACAGTATACTACATTAAAAGTTAATGAAATACTTAGGAAAGGCAATATTAGTGTTGTAAAACATCGCTAAAAGTAGCCAAATAAACGTTAGTTGGATAATATTGGTGTGGCTATTTTTTACCATGCAACTTTAAAATCTACTAGAATAAATAGGAATCCATGGGAAATTTTAGAAAATATGTTAATAAGAATGCTATTTATGTTGACGTAGATCACTGAATGCTGCCAAATAAAACGTTAGTTGAATACGCTCTATTTGAATGTTGTACTTTTTGCCCTCTGAAAGTAAGCTCATCAGGGTTCTTGGATTTTAATTATGTCGTAAAATATCGATAAGTGTGGCAAAATAAACATGTTCGCCCTATAGGCTACGCTCTGTTAAAATACGCTACTTTATACCCTCTGAAAATCAATTTGTCTGGGCTCATTGCATTATGAAATTGACATCTCTATTGGAATAAATTAGATTCATTCGATAATATATAAAATACTAAGAAATAAGTCATAGTTATGACTATTTGCTTAAAAAACCGTCCAATAACAATGCTCTCATTCACGAACTTTACACAGTTTTACTATTGAAATTTACCTTTCTATAATCTATAAATACTATAAATGCTTAATAAACCTGGTTTTCATAAAGGTACCAAATTAAATGGCAAGGAAGTCTCATTTTAACAGAGCGGACCAAATCAAAGGTGACTTTTGAACACAACCAGTGGGATTTTGTTCCTTGAAAATCAATATGATAGTTTATCTTAAAGGCAGTTTAAAGGCAGGCGAGTTTTCAAGTTTAGTTTTAGAGATAGGTAATTAAAATTTGCCTGAAGAAAATCGCGAAGTTAATATTCCAAAGGATTTGTGTGAAGTAGTATGTGATTTGCAAATATTGATTGAAAAGGTTTATGCAGATTTAAAAAAATGTCGAATTAAAAGACTTGTCTTGGTTTAAACAAAGAGCTATCCTTACACCTAAAAATGACACTGCTGAAAGTATTAATAACCTATTATTGGAAAAACTGCCATCTGAGATTGTCCATTACCAGTCGGTGGACTCTGTGGTGGAAATAGAAGATGCGGTACACTACCCATTAGAGTTCTTGCACACGCTTAATCCTCCAGGCATTCCACCACATCATCTTTACCTCAAAGTTTGAGCTCCAATAATGTTGCTTAGGAACCTGGTTCCACCTAAGTTCTGCAACGGAACTAGGCTACAAATCAAAAGCGTTGCGCAGACACGTTATACAAGCCGTAATATACACTGGATGTTGCCAGGGGGAAGAGGTTTTTTATCCCACGCATTCCCTTAATTCCATGGGGACTACCATTTTCAGTTTGAAAGACTACAGTTCCCTGTCAAACTCTACTTTGCTTTGACGATACATAAATTGCAAGGGCAGTCCTTAAAAATGGCCGGTGTTGATCTAAGGGAAGACTGCTTTCTCATATGTCGCTTGCTCACGAGTTAGCTCTGCTGATAGTTTAACTATCCTTCAGCCTCGTGGAAAAATAAAGAATGTTGTCTACAAAGAAATATTGTAAGTTCCATAAAGCAATCCAGCTTATGATTTAATAACTGTTGTGATATAATCCAGTGACTGTTAAAGTATTGAGTTAGGTAAAAACAGTACAAGAAAATTTAAAAAGGAGGAGTTGAAAACATTGAAGCAAAAGTAATGAGAAAAACGGCGAGTTAATAATAAAAAACGCTCTATGTATACTCAATACATAATTGGGGCTGGATTTGATTATAAAATTGTGCGTTTATGATTATATGCAAACACGAAGAAAACCTTTTTTGTAATTTCCACTTGGATTAGTCACCAGCCGCCAATTTGTTTTTATTCACAAATTATTATCTCTAAAACTAGTAATGCAATAGAAACAAGATTTGGTAAATAGGTTTTAATAGTTAAGAGAAAACCTGATTGTGTTATTTTGTTCAATATGAACAAAATAGCGTCTGTTGAAAATGTTTACAGTCACATAAAAACACTACACAAAAGAAAACAAAAAAATCTATGTTAGAAAGAAACAGCCGCAGAGATGGATAACTCCGGATTTAAAACGTGACCATGAGAACATTCGTTTTTTAGTCTCCTTATTACGAACACCTGAAATCGAACAAACAATTAATGAGAGGAAACGTGAGTACAAAATTGAGGTTGACAAAGCAAAGCGATCTTTTCATGATAATCGAATCATAGATTCAAAAAATCGTTCAAAATCAATTTGGAAAACAGTCAATGATACCTTGAAATTGAGGCCACAAAAAGATAAGAAAAATATTGAACTAAGTGTCAATGACAAACGAATAAGGAATTGCCATGATGTTGCAGAGTATTTTAACAGTTTTTTTTTTTCAGGACTGGGGCGGCAATCCCTATCACAGCCTAGTGGGGCTTACAACCCTGTGGATGGTATCACCGCACGCTTGAATAGTATGTATCTTTCTGAGGTGTCAGTTTCAGAGGTTGAGACGGCGGTGAGACGGCTGAGGAGTACAAATGCCGCTGGAGTGGATGAGATTCCTTGCACAGTGTTAAAGAAAATTTTTTTTTCCTTCTATAAGGGTTGTATTCTCTCACATTTGTAATTCCAGTTTATCTTCAGGTATATTTCCAAACCTCTTAAAAATCATTAAAATCATTCCAGTCTACAAATCTCACAGTAAACAACTACCAGAAAACTATAGACCAATTTCAATTCTATCGTCCTTCTCAAAAATTCTTGAATCAATAGTCTGTCAAAAACTTGTGGCTTTCCTAGAAATCAACAACATTCTCTCTACTCAGCAGCATGGCTTCCGCCAAGGGAAATCCACTACATCAGCCATCTTCAATTTTATAAACGAACTATCGCTTTCTTTGGACAATAGACTTCATTCCCTTGGTGTTTTCTGTGATTTAAGCAAAGCGTTTGATTCCGTTGATCATAATATTCTCCTTGGAAAACTAGAAAAATATGGAGTTAGAGGTCACTCTTTTCAATTCATGAAGTCGTATTTGTCTGATAGGAATCAAACCGTCCAAATCCATGATGGCCAAAATAAAGTTTTCTCATCATATAGAGCTGTTACTTGTGGTGTTCCTCAAGGCTCTATTCTTGGTCCTGTATTATTTCTCATTTATGTAAACGATCTTCCAAAAATTTCAACAGACCTCAAAGTTTACGATGTTTGCTGATGATTGTTCTTTTCTTGTTTCCAATAAATCCCCACATTTGGCTATATCGAATTCAAACATCCAGTTGCTAAGTTTAAATCAGTGGTTCAATTTAAATAAACTTAAATTAAACATCAGCAAAAACTAATATCATCCAGCAGTGTTCATCTAGGGAACACAAACCAGTTTAATATCCAGGGTCTTATCAAACTAGGAAGCGAGGAAGCCAAGCAAGAAATCTCAGTTAAATTTCTGGGTTTATATATCGATAATAGGCTCACATAGGCCGGCCACGTGGAACATGTCTGCAAAAGGCTTCGAACCATGGGATTTGCTCTCAGCCCGTCCTCGCCAAGGTCTGTAGCCAAGAGGTTCTACGAACAGTATATTTTTCTCACGTTCAATCGATTTTGAGGTACGGGTTAATGTTCTGGGGTCCATCCAGTGTAGTAAATTTTAATAGAGTATTTGTTCCTCCAAAAATGGTGTTTGCGAATCATCTCAGGACGTAGGAGATTCGAAACTTGTAAACCTCTTTTCGGTGAATTAAAAATACTTACTCTGGCGGGTCTGGTGGGGTACGAGCTATGCTCTTTTGTTAAGGGCAATCCAAAGCTTTTTGTAAGCAATGGACACTACCATCAGTATCCGACCAGATCAAGAGGGCTGATATCTGTGGCTGCACATAGTACTAGCGCATTTGAGAGGGGTCCATACCACTTGGGTGCAAAAGCTTTCAATGCATTGCCATTGAATATTAAAAATGAGCAAAATCTACGTTTATTAAAAAAAAACTAAAGACACACTTTCTTGATAAATGTTTTTACTGTGTAAGAGATTTGTTAAGTTAGATATAGTTTTAGTATTTTGACGTGTAATGTAAAAATGTATTTTGCATTTACGAATAAAGATCTTGAATCTTGAATCTTGAATCTTGAATACATTGTAAGACTTAAACTCCTTTTTGACGTCAAAATTATTAAAAAAATCAAATTTGGCCTTTAAATATATATGAAATACAGTTTTTATCCGTTATAAAAACAAATATACCATTGTAATTTTAATATCAATACTAAACGTATTTCTAATCATTCAAAATTGGTACAATTTAATCTTTATAATAGTATTATTTAGTAAAACTGTTCTTATGGCAATAAACTTGTCAACAAACTAAATAACATTAACTAATTCAATAAAATTGCCATGTTTAAGTATTATTGTAGGACATGGAGATCTAAACTATAACAGACAAATGGATAATAATAAAGCCAAATTGAATTAATTTTTGCAAAGTATGTTGAAATATTTCAGCCATCAGTATGTCAATTTAAGTCCTTGGTAAATTATGTCTTATCGAATAAACATGTTTTAAATTAATTCAAAACAGTATAAAAACATTATATTTATAAGAAAAATTTTATAGAACTGTAAAACATTTCCGGCTTATTTGTTTCCAAGGCCACAACAACTCTAATTCAAGAATAAATATACATTTATTGTAATTATATAATATTGATACATGATATACGCGTAATTACAAATAAATTTCCGGGATGTATATGCGTTGATTTGTTAGTTGGTAATGTCTTGCGGAACATACTGTATGTGCTAATAGGATATCATGTCAATCTTGTATACGTAATAGGAAACAAATTATTCTTACAAAAAAACACCAAATATAACAGTGTATATAATTGTTCATAGTGCAATAAAAACGTCTTCGATGTTATTTATACATTAATAACATTACAATTTGCTTTGAACAGGAGATACATTTTCTTTTCGTACAATAAAACCTTTTTTTCAATAGGTTATTTAAAGGAGAAACTGAATGTAGTGTAATGTCAATACCACATTTATGTTACAAGCATTGCACTTACATTAGTCAGTTATATAAAGACTGCACTGTTTTATATTTTATGCAAAAACAATCTCTTCCATCTGGTTTTCCATTTAGCTCCTCCCTTAGGGGTGCTTTGTTTTGATAAAGTAATCTTTCTTGAGGCGACTTTATAATGTAAACTGGTTTTTTACATAATATAATTTTCCTACTGATTTTCTCCTTTATTTTCTGACTGTTCTGAAAGCGGATTTGATTTAAAATCCTTTTAACTAGCACGACATTAAACAACAGTAAATAAAAAATGTCTCGTATAAGGAAAGGAAAAAAAACTATTATGTCTATGTTTCCAATAGTATATAGGACTGAAAATATAAGGCATATGTATATATACATTAAGTTTGTATAACTGGCAATAGCTGAATTTAATCTCAATAAACACTGTGTCAAAACAAGTCTCGGCGGTGCGAGTACTTCTTATTATTCGATGTTATTATATATGTCATATATATATACATTATATATGTCATATATATACATTATATATATATACATACATTTTATATATATATATATATATATATATATATATATATATATATATATAAAACAAAACAATGACAGGAATATTACTGTTATTACATGTTTAAACTTCTTTACTGCTATATTAGGGCCTACAGAAAAAATTATTACCTCTGATGTGTAAAACTAACTAATACTTTCTTAAACTTAATTCGTTTTGATTACCACTAAGTAATATTAATTCTGACTATATAGAGTTATAAATCAATTCATAATGCTAATAAACTGTTACAAAAACATAATGACCTATTTTTGAGAATTAATGGCACCATACCAACATTATAGTCTGCCATATAGACTTTGATTATATCAATTTTTTCAGAATTAAATTCTCTACAATTAATGTTTGTTGATTTTATGTATTTATTACCAATTTAACAAAGTTATTGTACATCAAACTTAAAAAAACATAGTTTCGTGCCCCAATTTTTTGCATTTAACCTTGAACCCCTCAAAAACTACTACAGGTACAGTTCTGAAACCTATTTTATTGTCTTTATCAGGTAAAAATACATAAGAATCCACGATATTTCTTACTTAATTAACCTTTCCAAAAGTTCAGTATGGCTTTATTTTACTCTTTACCCAGAAATTCAGGCGAAATTTTTCGCTAGCTGTAACTCGCTAACGAATCGTTTTCGGACCTTTGTTTATATAACATTTTTTCATTATTTTTACTAGTACAATGTGCTGTAGAAGTGGGGGGAGAACTTCATGAATCACCCTGTATACATTTACAATTATATATCACGTAATTTAATAATCTTTTCCAACTGTACACACCTCTTCAGTATGGCTGTATTATTAACTAACAACTATGTCTTTAAATTGATCATCATAATGTATCACCCTCTTGGAAAACGACTACGAGATTTCCAAAAAAATTTCATTTATTTCGGAATAAACATTTACAAATATTTCAATGATATACAGATAAGATATAGTACATATGTTAGGTTATAGTCCTATTTTATTGTCTTTATCAGGTAAAAATACATAAGAATCCACGATATTCCTTACTTAATTAACCTTTCCAAAAGTTCAGTATGGCTTTATTTTACTCTTTACCAGGAATTCAGGCGAAATTTTTCGCTAGCTATAACTTGCTAACGAAGCGTTTTCGGACCTATGTTTATATAACATTTTTTCATTATTTGTACTAGTACAATGTGCTGTAGAAGTGGGGGGAGAACTTCATGAATCACCCTGTATATTGAAACCCATACTGTACACCTTTTGTATTAGTGGTGAGAGTTTTCTGAATGATATCTTTATTGTATTGCTTATAATTATTTATATTCATTCATGGGTGGTCCAAGCGTATTTCACATATTATTATCGCTAAACTTACTAATCAGAATTTTTGCGCTGTCGGCGCGGTTGTGTGACTTCAAGTCTGGACTTGCTTGGCGATACCTTATTGCGAATTTTCGTTCTTTTTTAAACTCTTTTACTTTTAAATTTGAAAGATTTTTAAATTAACTTGAAAAGTTTTTTAACTTTCAATACGAAAAAATTACTAACATCTTGTGCTAAATGTGTGTCGAGTTTTCGTGGGAAGTAGGTTTACATGAGCCAAGATGTAGAGTGTATGAAGGAGCTGCGATCAGTGTGAAGCTGTATATATATATATATATATATATATATATATATATATATATATATATATATATATATATATATATATATATATATACACACACATTACACTATGAAATATATATTTTAACAAAATAAAGTAAAATATTAACCAATATAATTCCATGCAGCTAATATTGTGAACATTTAATTTAAAATGTATGGCAACGAGTTTGTGTTACTCGTTAAATGTAGGTTACATGAAAATAGTATTTCAATGTTTTGGTGAGTTTGGTTTATATTAAAAAATTTTTGCCATTACAACACGTTTACAAAAAGTCTTGAAATTAGGTGGTATGAAAATAGATGTATGAAATGTAAGTCTTAATGGTAAGTTTTGATGTGGATTCTTTAATTACCGTAACGACAAGACAAATAGATAAAACAGGGACTTTGCATCAATCATGTATTTGCCCGAATAGAATGCATGAATAATACCAGAAGTGACACAATCTTTATCAAGAGACATATCACTGATCACTATCTGATCGCTGAAACGTGTTGCTACAGAGGTTATGAGGGCAGTTTTGTCGGCTTATATCTCTGTCTATCATGATATCTCTTTAAACATTGCCTTAAACAACTGGTCGATCTACTGGCACACACTCACTGGTCTCCTGGTTTATAATTTGTTTATAACACGTTTATAACATTCAAATCAGAGCAAAGAAGAAGCTGTAATGTATTATACATTTTAAAATTCAAACTTTAGATAAATAATCCTATTTAGAAAAGAATTCAAGAACATAATTATGTTGCGGAAGCTTAATTTAAACTGTTTAAATGTATAACTTAAGTGGATAATTTAATTGAATAGCTTTTAATTTTGTCTTTGAATTAATTCTTTTTTTTTCCTAAAAGAAAACGTCTTTGTAAAGTGTATGTTTTGTATTTTATTATAAATCTTAGTTTTAGCACAGGAATCTTTACAAAAATATTAAAGTCTGCTGTTGTTTTGCCAAAAAAATTTAGAAAGTGTCATCATTATTTTATAATAAATTAGGCCTATATCTTTGATCTCATCATTTGCAAAACTAATCGAGAAACTAAGGAAAAATAACACCTGTAGAATTTCTGGACAATAAGTATTCTTATTTAAGAACCAATTTGGGGTTAGAAATAGACTGAGTACAGAAACGGCGTGATCTCAATGCAAAAAGCAAATTCGTAGGAAAGATAACAGCGTTTGCTAATAACACTGCACTTTGCTATACGTTTGATACAATGGAAAATGTTCAAAACTATATGAACACTGATTTCAAATATATCAAATGGTAGTTTTCAAAAAAATAATTTGTATCGAGCAAAGAAAAACTTACCTTCATGCACGTACCTCTTAGGACATCGTTGTGAAGAATAAACTAACCTATAAGTACTAAAAATGTTAAAAAATATATAAATAATTAAAAAAAAATATGTGAAAGGAGTCAATTTTAATATGTAGGTATTAAGGTAGACTGCTAATGTAAATTGGAGACCCCATATACAATATAAACGAACAAATTTAGTTCAGGATTTGCTTTATTTTATTACCTACGAAATATATGCTATATATATATAGACGCTGCGCTCATTTTTATTTACATTAGTGTAAAGTAGACTTGAGTATGGTGTTGTGAGTTGTGGGAATGCATATTGTACATCCTGAATCTCTTAAGTATAATTGAAAAACATTTAATCACATTAATTCAAATAATAATAATAAAATCTTTATTGCATCAGACAATATATCATTGTATCGCAATCGTCAAAATATTACCACAGTTAATCATATACAACCATTTACACACAGTTAGACTACCTTTTCTTCCTTTAAGCAAATACAGCTACACTGACTTCAGATGCAACAATTTCAGTAATATAATTATTGTTTTAATTATCCCAGCGACTCATCATGAATTCTATTGACACCAATAGGCGTTTAAGACGAGCTTTCAATTGTTTTTGGTTGTTAACATTAATTCCGTCAGGGAGCTTGTTGATTAATTTGACACCAACATTAAGTGGGAGGTGTTGAGATAGCGTCAGCCTATGTTGCTGAGTTCTTAAGGTGTCCCTGCCTTTAGTTTCGTATTGGTGAACGTTTCTACCACGAATCAATCGACATTTCGACACGCAGTACACAATCACCTCATAGATATAAAGGCAAGGCAAAGTCAATAATCCAAGCTCCCCAAAAGATATCCTACACGACTCTCTGAATTTCAATTTTTGAATGATGCTGACTGCTCTCTTTTGCAGACTGTAAACACGATCTATTTTGTTTTTGGCCCATCCACCTCAAAGTCTCACTCCATACGCAAAGTGTGGATAAATAAGGCCAAAGTAGACCATTTTTAAAACCTCGGGAGGACAAAACTTTGCTAGGTGCCGCAAGACATAAATGCGTAAGGCAACTCTAGCACAGATGTGGTCGACATGATCATTCCATGTCAGACCACTATCAATGTACATTCCCAGGAATCTTGTGGAATTCGTTACCTCGAAAAGGACATCACAAACACGGCTGGCACTTCTGAGTTGTCCCTTTGACGAAGGCAGAAATGTACAACATTTGATTTGGATTGATTGGTTTTCAAATTAATGTCAGTGAAATAATGAATGCATGAATTCAATTCCATGAAAGATTTGATTTCAAGATCTTTTGTTGATTTGCTTTTGAAACAGAGAGTCGTGTCGTCAGCATATTGAAACAGTTTCCCATACTGGATTACTGAATTCAGTCTGCCGACATAGACTAGAAACAAAAGAGGCCCTAGGATAGATCCCTGAGGGACACCCTGGACCATTTCAATTTTGTTCGATGTGACGTTCAAAATCTCCACAAACTGATCTCGGTCATTCAAGTAGGAAGAGAGCCACGAGTACGGAGACCCCGCACACCACACCTTTCTAACTGGTGCATCAGTTTTTCATGGTGTACACAGTCAAAAGCTTTGGAAAGGTCAAGAAATATGCTTATCACATGTTCTCCCGCCTTTCCAATCATCGACAATATCTTCCAAAAGGTTGTTCACTGCGTCAATTGTGGATTTGTTTCTTCTGAATCCAAATTGTTCCGGATTCAGGATCTCATTATTTTCGAGAAAGCCTTCGAGTCTTTCATAGAAAACTTTTTCATAAATCTTGCTGAAATTTGGAAGGATTGCAATCGGACGATAGTTGCTTGTCAGGCATTTATCGTCCTTTTTGAAAACTGGGACGATTTTGGCTGTTTTCAAAATAGACGGGAAGATTCCCGTTTCCAATGAGAAATTGATCAATTTGGTGAGTGGTATCAAAATTTGCTTGTAGCAGCGTTTGAGTAACCAAAGGGAGAGTCCATTGGCATCACAAGTTTTTTTTCGATTTCAGACTTTGAATGACACGCGCCACATCAACCTCACACACAGGAGCCAAGGCCATGGATGCAACGGGGTTTCCAATTTCATATAGTTGTGGTTCCTCGTTGTTGCGGTCACTCATGTCGGTGTATTCACGGACCAATTTAAATTAAATGAGCTTAAGACATCGCGAAGCCGCTGGGTCAGGGGGTCGGTGGGATCCAGTGTATTAATGATGAGGTCGCCAATTATTATGAAATTTAATGTGCCTGAAAAAAGACTTAGCAAAAGTTATTCGAGTTGCTCAAAGAAAGTGTTACTACACCCATTGGGGATCTATACACACCAATGATAATTATTTTCCCCAAAGAGTTTGAAATAATCTTCACACCTTCAGTTTCAAAATCTAGTTCTGAACTGTTATTGATCTTGAAAAATTCCAAATCACGAGAAGTTTTTAGAAAAATTGCCACACCGCCCCCTTTTGTGCTTTCTCGACAAAAATGTTTAGCCTATTCATAATTTGGAATTTTGAAAAGATTGATTGAATCGGATTTGAATCCGTACTCAGAGACAGCAAAAACATCCGGTTTAAGCTCCTCACACATGAGCGCCAATTCGTCAATTTTATTTGTTGCAATTTGAGCATTCTGATGTATAAATTTTATTTTCTTTGTTGGCCAATGATAGATGTCTTTTCCAAATTTTTTATCTCGAGTTTCAACGGGCATATTTTATGGATCTGAAGTCTTGTCTAAGTCGTTTCGATACATGAGGTTTGTGACAAGTTTTTTTTATCAAATGATAATAACTAATTTTCATTGCAAATAAGTTGTGTCTTTTACACTAACACATTCGTCAGTTATATACAACATAATTATTTTTGTCATTTTACAAAGAATTTTCTAAAACACATATAATTTGAGAATAATTGTTGGAGGTACGAGGCATATGTAAGTGGTAATTACTTAAGAGGTATCATCGAGTCAGAGCACAGTGTTTTCTCTGGTTCCAGATTATGCTCTAGTTCAAGATTTGCGTTATATTGTTGGGACTTTCTCTCTAGAGATTCATTATTTTAAATATGGCAGTACATGCAAATGGTTCATTACATTTGTAGTAACTTTTTATGCTCGTATTCGCTTTTTGTTACTGAAGTATTCATTCTTCATATCAATATTATAGAGATGTAACAATAGTAAAACAAAGCTATAACTTTATTGCAAAAATTTAGGATAACACTAGGTATGTGTCACTTCACGAGTAATAATCTAAAGCATTTCTTAGGAAATTTGTAATGTTTTTGTGGTATGTTATTATAATATGTGTTCCTTTAAAATTTTAGAGTTTAAGTTTTAATTATCAGTTTAAAGTACTTAAATAATGGATTCGTAAAAAACAAAGGAAACTTGATCGACATAAATTAACTAGTACCATTCTATTGTGTATTGTGTTTGTGGTATTGTATATTCAGGAGAAAGGGTGTATTATTTATTTACAATAAACGTAGCACCACAATGCTTAATACAATATCTGTAGGTTCAGTATTCATTTATTGTAATATGTATAATGGCATATTCAACAATTCGTTTTCATTGAAGAACATACTTAATGACGTATCGCCTGAAGTGATTTTACATTTAATGCATGTTTCCTTATAGGATTTTGTGGTCACCTGTGTTGGTATAGAAACAGTTAGTTTTTTTTACAATCAGCCTTTGAAATTTAAAGGGGATCAATTTTTACGGGATTGTAGTGATCGATTTCACACCCCATTTGAAAAGATTTGCCCAGATTGTTGAAAAGATATTATTCCAGAATATTAATATTTAAATTATCAATGAGATATCCAAGACGATATGAAATAGTTTTTGGTTAGTAAGCTCCGAGTGAATATTCAATACAATTTATCACTAAATTGTTAACTATTATTTAATATCTGGTTCAAAGTTCAAAGTTTCTATGAATTTAATTTTTTCCTATAAAAAAAGACAAAAAAATTAATTTAATATCATATCTGGGAGATTATTTCAATAAAACGTACAATAAATTTGGTACTTACCTCAAAATCCCTCAAGCAAAAAATTACAAACACGGCACACTGTAATCAGTTGCTTTGTGCGCGTCTCCACGGTCGTGTGTGTCGTCCCTTGAGTTCCTCGCGCTTGGATCCACCGTCCGCGGGATGTCACCAGTGTTAGTGTGTGTTGTTCCGCATCTCACCTCCACCGCATTCCACATATAAACAGAATATTCTCTCTCTCACTATAACATAAGTCCCCTTTTTCACCATTTATGTCGGAATTTTAGAGCTTGTCTCGTTTCATTTTCAAAAAGTTTTAATTTTTATCCAACTCGAAGATTGCTCATTCTTTCCTTCATAAACTTTATTAAAATATTTAAGACCCTTTATGTAATTAGTAATAAATTGTTTACATTGGATTACAGGGGGGGGGTTGACCTAAATTTATTTCTCTCATTCATTCACTATAAACAAATAGAAACATGAAATTGGACACAGAAGAGGAATGTTAGTACATCAATAGTATAATATCTTTATACTAATATCTGACAGTATAATGGTTGTAGATACTATTATTAAGTACTAAATATCTTAATTTTTAAAGTCCTGAGGCCATATAATGCTCCTCTTCATGTAATATTTGTCATAAAAATCCCCTTTTTCTTTTAATGCCTGAAAGAAAACACAAAACCTTGACTTGGCTTATGGTTACTCAATTATGACATTTTAACATGGGTTTTTTTATTTTATGCTCAAAGAAAAAATTGTCAAATTATTCTTAATTTTTTTAAGTGTTCCAACTAATTGTCACTTAAGCGGGTCTCAAATTTTGTAGATGCACTCTTTTAAACATTTTTAAGTCCTTGGTGTGCTGTATTATACAACTGTTCTCTAAGATAATAATCACAATCCTGTATGGTCCGTCAAATTTCCTATCCAATTTATTTCTGTGTCCAGGTATTTTACAAAACACTTCACCATTAATTTTAAACTTTCGTTGGTTTCTATTATAGGGCATTAACTTCGAATTTTGATGAACTGTTTATTTAAATTTTCCAACGCCTCGGCATATTTTTTGACACTTTTCCTCTGGCACTATATTTAAAAAAATAGATTTCAAGTTCTACTTTAAATCCAACTCATTGTTAGGTTTAAAATTAAACATTAAAGAATATGCGCTATACCCGGTACTGTCATTCACACACTAGTTAACTGCTTGTTGAATTTTACTTAAATCAGAGTCCTAGTTCCGTTTGCAATCACTATACAAGCATGTTAAAATTTAATTTAATTTTCTTAAATATCTTTCGGATTTGTTATCCTGGGGGTTGTACGGAATTGTGGTGATCAATTTCACACCCCATTTGAAAAGATTTGCACTTAATTCCTCGCTGGTGAAGTAGCGTTGTCGCTTACAATAACTTCCGGCAAACAAAAGTTTTTTTTACAAATATTACTCACTAAAGTTTACAACACCATACCTTAATTCCCTTTCCTGAGAGGCACAACCCAATTGCACCTTGTGGAGTCGTCCACCATGATTAGGATGAATTCATCCCGCCTTGACGATCTAGGCAGGGGTCCAAATACAGCCATGTAGACTTTCTGCAGTGGACGTGGCGATTTTGCCTACATGCAGTTCACCACGGTCTCGCCAATTAGTAAGTTTAATTAATAATTTTAAAAGTTATTCTACATTGTCATCTGTACTATTTTCTACTCACAGAAACCACAGTTTATAAATTAATTCGTCCTTACTTAAAAAGTCCACCTTGAGAGCCATTTTTTGTTAAATAAATTTAACTTAACTATCACAACTTATCTGTATACAACACAAGTTCTTGCTAAAGTTTTATCTATAACAGTTTGTATAAGTTTATTAAAAATTCACTGGATGCTTTACAAGCAGAGTGGTGCAGTCAATAAAACGACTTGGATTGTAGATATTAATATTCCAGAATATTATATCGTCTTAGATGTGCCATTTATAATTTAAATAAACGATATAAAATAGTTTTTGATTAGTATGCTCCGAGTGAATATTCAGTACAATTTATCACTAAATTGTTAACTATTAAATATTATGTGGTTTGTCTAAAATAAAAATCACAGTTCTAAATAAAATAAATGGATTTATTTTAAACTGGAAAATTAATAAGTTACACTTCCTGTGAATTTTATTTTGCCCTATAAAAAAAGACAACAAAATTAATTTAATATTAGATCTGGGAGACTGTTTCAATAAAACGTACAATAAATTTGGTACTTACCTCAAAATCAGTCGTGGAAAAAATTTAGAAACACAGCACACTGTAATCAACTTAATTCACGAAAATTACCCAAAGAAAGGAGAAAATTATGAGTTTGCGCTTATATACTCCCTACCTCCAAGCAATTCTTCTGAACATCCGCGGTGTTCTCTCATTGGTCCAGCTGTATCAAACCAGGAGAACAATAGCCGCAACAAGACAAGTTCTAATCAATTCAAGGCAGTCAACCGCCTTCCTAACAATTTAAAACTACCGGTAGTAACTTGCTTAAGGATAACATGTTCGTTTTTACAATGACTTGTCACAATCTAATTTAAAATTAAATCCCAATATTTTGTTCCCAAAATTTTCATTTAATTTAAGTTTTAATTAAAAGAACAAACCAATGTAGCTTTAAAAACGCTACAAGTACACAATTCTAGACGTGGTTACATTAAAAACAGATATTAGGTTATTTGTAGTAAGGGAAGTCAACATAACCATTGATGTTGTTTTATACAACATTTACTAATGTTGAATTTACTTTTTGTAGTTGTTAAAACATCATTATTGTGTACATTTTCCCCATCTTCATCTAGATGCATCCGCGCAGGGTTAAATTTCAAAAGTCCGAAGGTTAGCGATGTATTTTCTGTTTACCAGAGCCTTTACTGTAAAACTCAACAAAATTTGTAATTACAAACAAAAGTGAACATACGTTTCAACATTTTCTTCTTGAGTAGGTTATATAGTTCTCCTCAATGTCATTATTATCGTGTGTGCTTTATTTTTCACATCTACAAATATAACTTTTAATTATAACTAAAAAAGTTCTCTTATATGGGATGCAATAAAGCGTGTAACAAAGAGTTGTCTAACATTAAAGGAAATTTAGTTACTTCAATTAATGTTAGGTTTTTCCTTTATGAAGATATAAAGGTGCTTTTTGGAAAGATTTTGTTGCCAAACAGTATTAAAAATCGAAATAAATGACGCCGTAGACCTCGCGATACTGAACAATAGACATACAACAAACTAATATATCGGAAATTCTGAGATATGATGTTATATACAAATTATAAAATAACAGCTGCATGAATTTGAACTGTAATGAGTGAGGTTAGTTTTATATCTTGAAAAGTGAGATTGTGTTATGGACTACTGTATTTGTGCTGTCAAACCATAGTGTTGTTGTGTCATAGTGCACGCATTTACAGATAAAAAAGCAAGATAACTTTCTTTTAAAAGTAAACCTTAACCTAGTTATAGAGACATTCTATATGACCAAATAACATATGTCTGAGCATAATTATAAAAGCTAATTAGTGAATATGATAAAAGATCAAAGGTACAGGTAGAGGTAACATAATATTTCATTTATGTATACTCCTTACAAGAATTATAAGTTTTATATACTGAACATATTGCTATGGCACTGTTTGCATAGAGCTTTGTATTACGTACAACGTACAGCTATACTTAGCCGTCAATGCCATGGTTAGTAAATTCATGTGGCACAGGATTTATGTTTGGCTTTGACAAAACAGTTGGTTATAGAGTCTCGCAAGAATTTAATTCTTGTGTAGTGAAATAAATTCAAACACGTTGATTTGAAGCTGAGCAGTTTGTTAGCTATAGTGATATGCACTGTTCGAAATAGAAGTTGGGATTTTGCCAACCAATGCGTTTTAAAACTCGTAAGGATATTGGAAGGTCTGGGAAACTATATCAAATATATACATGCACACTCACTAACCAAGATAAACTTTTTACCGTTCCTTGCCTATGCTATGCACTAGATAATTAATTTATGATTAAAATAAAAGACTATACGGACTATACAATTCGTATAGTACGTTTACAAACTGTCAATGTCTGAGAAACTATATTTAATTTAGCTACCACTATCACTAACCACGATAACCCGTTTACTGCACCTAACTTATACAATGTGCCAAATTATTAATTTATTATTTGAATAAAAGTGCATACGGCTTATAGAATGCAAATAATACCTTTGAAACCTAATAAAGGTAGTGAAAGGTCTATGGAAACTACATTAGATGAGTATGCCATTGGCGTGAGAACTATTGTAAACATATCTTATGCAACGAACAATAATTTAAAAAAAGCTTATAAATAATCCATAAACAAAAGAAAGACAATTTACACATTATTCAAAGGCAAAATATTTCTACAATGACGTAATAATATTTGCACTATTATCCAAAATGTTAATATAATTTTATAAGTAAATTTATCACCTCCTATAAAATATAATTCGAAGCCTTTAATTTAAATAGAGGGCCTGTAATGTACATACTAGATTCTCTGATAGCAAATATGGGATTTTCTAAATGTGTGCATACCGTAAGAATTAAAAAAAAAATTAATGATATAATAAGAAATAGGGTGTTTTATCTTAAAACTTCCAAATATGAATTACCGGAAATTCCACCAATAACTATAAATCGTATAAAAGGCGTATCAAAAGCGATAAAGTTCTAATACACTTGCTCTCGAATTGCTTCACCTGTATAAATGCGGTCAGGCGGTCAAACGAAGAACTACGTTATCGTCAGTCGTCCGTGGAGACGGTAGCAGACACATTGGGGAACTACTAAACTCCGGTAGCCAGTGCGGAGAGTTGAGAGGTGAATTTTAATCTAAAGTCCTACTAAAGGGATAACGACGATGACTGATAACTAAATAAAACAAAACGAAAACCTCAACGAGCCAAATAACAACGATAAATAAATGTACTTATAATCTAAAATGTGGATAAACAATAAATAGAAATATAAACATAATTTAGGAAGAAACATTCCTGTATAATAGGAAGAAACATTTTAAAGCCTACAACTACATGAGGAATTTCTAGATAATTACAGGAATATGTTTTTCCAAAAACAAATTCTTTCCGAACTACTGTTTGCCACTTTCATCTATTTTTGTTTTTCTTAAGCAAACTTCACAAATTTCATATCATAATGTCATGGAAGTAAAAGAATTTTGATACATGAACTGCTTTTTTCATAATGATTGGTTATAACAGCGTTTAAAAAATTGTTCCAATAATTTAGATGGTTTAAACTTGTCACTGTGCAATCTGTATTACACCGTTATTCAAATCATTTCTGATTTTTCTCTATATGCAGAACTTCATAGAATTTAAAATAAAAAGGGCTTAGTTTAATTGCTTGAATCATAAAATAGGAATATACCATATTTTAGGAATACTAACATTTATTGTTAAATTATTATTTTTAACACAATTGAAACGTGTTAATACAATTAAATATATTGTATATTTTAGAAGCTTTCTTGTAAAATATAAGTCTTGCACCAAATTGATAAATTAAATACTCATAGAAATATTGCCATAATCACATAATAGTTTCAAACTACTGTAATTATCAATGAATCTTTGAGATTGAGTTTTTTATAAGAGTTTTGAGTATTTTACAATATTATTACCAATTTGAAATGTATAGTGTACAATACAAAACAGGTATATTTTATAGTAATAACGATAAATATTGTACTGCGAATAATAAAATTAATCTAAAGGAATAACCCACTCATATTACAGTTTGTATTGTAATTTAGCCAAAATTATATTATTTTCAAAACATATTTTATCTCCGATTAAATAAAGTTAATGTTTAAAAACTCCTAAAGTAAACTTGAGTTCATAAAACATTTACCACTTAGCAAATAAAGTACTCACAACAAAGAATGTTCACGTTTTTATTTCTCCCAGAAAATCCCCAAGGAACAACGTCCTGGCTTCGAGTTCTTTTATTTCTCACTACATCAACTAAAATAAAAACAGTCTGCCGTTCGCAGTATTGGAGTAGATATGTAAACTTGGGAATACAATATTTCGAGGAGAAAAGTGATTCAAACAAAGTGTACATGTTAGCAAAATATAAGTGATGACACGTTTTTATAAAATATTTGCTAAGAAGTTGTGTTTCATTATGAGTACAATAATATTCCTTATGTTTAGTACGCAAACCATTTTTACCTTTGTTGCATTTTGAATTTAGTATTTTAACAAGAATAGATGGCGCATACCTAAAATGGTATGGTTAGATTTCTGGTCTGGGCTGTTAGAGATATCGGTTAGTCGTGAGATATTTGTACATAAAGATATCATAAATTATGAATGTTGAATGATAAAATCTTAAGTTTTTTTTTAATATACTAAAAAAAGTTTTAGTTATTCGATTCTATTTCATTATATTTTATAATGTGACTGAAAGTGGCTACTTTATTTCTTAGTACATGAAGAAAACTGTAAAGAATACTTAGGTTCCAATATGTTTTTTTTTTTTTTTTAAATATTTATTATCAAATTCATGGGTTTATCCCACAATTTGTAAAAAATCACATAGTCGTATATGTTAGTAATTAAAAATCATCACCCAAATTCATCATAAATTAAAGGAGTTTTATATGTTGGAGGCTTGGGTGAATATAATGTAAAAATTATTGTTGCACTTATTATTTTTCTAACTAGGCAATAGTTTTAAATCACAATTGTAAAAACCTGTTATTTAAAAGGATAATAGATTTTAGACCAGTGCCCTTAATATGCAGGAAAACAGTATAAAACAGTATATTTATAAGAAAAATTTGATAGAACTGTAAAACATTGCCGGCTTATTTGTTTCCAAGGCCACAACAACTCTAATTCAAGAATAAATATACATTTATTGTAATTATATAATATTGATACATGATATACGCGTAATTACAAATAAATTTCCGGGATGTATATGCGTTGATTTGTTAGTTCGTAATGTCTTGCTGAACATATTGTTTGTGCTAATAGGATATCATGTCAATCTTGTATACGTAATAAGAAACAAATTATTCTTACAAAAAAACACCAAATATAACAGTGTATATAATTGTTCATAGTGCAATAAAAACGTCTTCGATGTTATTTATACATTAATAACATTACAATTTGCTTTGAACAGGAGATACATTTTCTTTTCGTACAATAAAACCTTTTTTCAATAGGTTATTTAAAGGAGAAACTGAATGTAGTGTAATGTCAATACCACATTTATGTTACAAAGCATTGCACTTATATTAGTCAGTTATATAAAGACTGCACTGTTTTATATTTTATGCAAAAACAATCTCTTCCATCTGGTTTTCAATTTAGCTCCTCCCTTAGGGTGCTTTGTTTTGATAAAGTAATCTTTCTTGAGGCGACTTTATAATGTAAACTGGTTTTTTACATAATATAATTTTCCTACTGATTTTCTCCTTTATTTTCTGACTGTTCTGAAGGCGGATTTGATTTAAAATCCTTTTAACTAGCACGACATTAAACAACAGTAAATAAAAAATGTCTCGTATAAGGAAAGGAAAAAAAACTATTATGTCTATGTTTCCAATAGTATATAGGACTGAAAATATAAGGCATATGTATTATATACATTAAGTTTGTATAACTGGCAATAGCTGAATTTAATCTCAATAAACACTGTGTCAAACAAGTCTCGGCGGTGCGAGTACTTCTTATTATTCGATGTTATTATATAACATTATATATGTCATATTATATACATTATATATGTCATATATGTACATTATATATATATATACATACATTTTATATATATATATATATATATATATATATATATATATAAAAACAAAACAATGACAGGAATATTACTGGTATTACATGTTTAAACTTCTTTACTGCTATATTAGGGCCTACAGAAAAAATTATTACCTCTGATGTGTAAAACTAACTAATACTTTCTTAAACTTAATTCGTTTTGATTACCACTAAGTAATATTAATTCTGACTATATAGAGTTATAAATCAACTCATAATGCTAATAAACTGTTACAAAAACATAATGACCTATTTTTGAGAATTAATGGCACCATACCAACATTATAGTCACAAAACTCCCACCTCTGCTAATAGTTTCCGTATACTCTGCCAACCGACTTTGAACTAGAATGTTTTGTCTCAGGAGACGTAGTTAACTCTTTCCATCTAAAGTAAGCTCTAAATCCGATGATTTAAAGTAAAATTAATTAGTTTCAATATTTATTTTTCCCTAACAATTATTACTATAACCTAACATATGTACTATGTCTTATCTGTATATCATTGAAATATTTGTAAATTTTTATTCCGAAATAAATGCAATTTTTTTGGAAATCTCGTAGTCGTTTTCCAAGAGGGTGATACATTATGATGATCAATTTAAAGACATAGTTGTTAGTTAATAATACAGCCATACTGAAGAGGTGTGTACAGTTGGAAAAGATTATTAAATTACGTGATATATAATTGTAAATGTATATATTGAAACCCATACTGTACACCTTTTGTATAAGTGGTGAGAGTTTTCTGAATGATATCTTTATTGTATTGCTTATAATTATTTATATTCATTCATGGGTGGTCCAAGCGTATTTCATATATTATTATCGCTAAAATTACTAATCAGAATTTTTGCGCTGTCGGCGCGGTTGTGTGACTTCAAGTCTGGACTTGCTTGGCGATACCTTATTGCGAATTTTCGTTCTTTTTTAAACTCTTTTACTTTTAAATTTGAAAGATTTTTAAATTAACTTGAAAAGTTTTTTAACTTTCAATACGAAAAAATTACTAACATCTTGTGCTAAATGTGTGTCGAGTTTTCGTGGGAAGTAGGTTTACATGAGCCAAACAGATGTAGAGTGTATGAAGGAGCTGCTATCAGTGTGAAGCTGTATATATATATATATATATATATATATATATATATATATATATATATATATACACATATATATATATACATATACATATATATATATATATATATATATATATATATATATATATATATATATATATACACACACATTACACTATGAAATATATATTTTAATAAAATAAAGTAAAATATTAACCAATATAATTCCATGCAGCTAATATTGTGAACATTTAATTTAAAATGTATGGCAACGAGTTTGTGTTACTCGTTAAATGTAGGTTACATGAAAAATAGTATTTCAATGTTTTGGTGAGTTTGGTTTATATTAAAAAGTTTTTGCCATTACAACACGTTTACAAAAAGTCTTGAAATTTAGGTGGTATGAAAATAGATGTATGAAATGTAAGTCTTAATGGTAAGTTTTGATGTGGATTCTTTAATTACCGTAACGACAAGACAAATAGATAAAACAGGGACTTTGCATCAATCATGTATTTGCCCGAATAGAATGCATGAATAATACCAGAAGTGACACAATCTTTATCAAGAGACATATCACTGATCACTATCTGATCGCTGAAACGTGTTGCTACAGAGGTTATGAGGGCAGTTTTGTCGGCTTATATCTCTGTCTATCATGATATCTCTTTAAACATTGCCTTAAACAACTGGTCGATCTACTGGCACACACTCACTGGTCTCCTGGTTTATAATTTGTTTATAACACGTTTATAACATTCAAATCAGAGCAAAGAAGAAGCTGTAATGTATTATACATTTTAAAATTCGAACTTTAGATAAATAATCCTATTTAGAAAAGAATTCAAGAACATAATTATGTTGCGGAAGCTTAATTTAAACTGTTTATATGTATAACTTAAGTGGATAATTTAATTGAATAGCTTTTTAATTTTGTCTTTGAATTAATTCTTTTTTTTTCCTAAAAGAAAACGTCTTTGTAAAGTGTATGTTTTGTATTTTATTATAAATCTTAGTTTTAGCACAGGAATCTTTACAAAAATATTAAAGTCTGCTGTTGTTTTGCCAAAAAAAATTTAGAAAGTGTCATCATTATTTTATAATAAATTAGGCCTATATCTTTGATCTCATCATTTGCAAAACTAATCGAGAAACTAAGGAAAAATAACACCTGTAGAATTTCTGGACAATAAGTATTCTTATTTAAGAACCAATTTGGGGTTAGAAATAGACTGAGTACAGAAACGGCGTGATCTCAATGCAAAAAGCAAATTCATAGGAAAGATAACAGCGTTTGCTAATAACACTGCACTTTGCTATACGTTTGATACAATGGAAAATGTTCAAAACTATATGAACACTGATTTAAAATATATCAAATGGTAGTTTTCAAAAAAATAATTTGTATCGAGCAAAGAAAAACTTACCTTCATGCACGTACCTCTTAGGACATCGTTGTGAAGAATAAACTAACCTATAAGTACTAAAAATGTTAAAAAATATATAAATAATTAAAGAAAAATATGTGAAAGGAGTCAATTTTAATATTTAGGTATTAAGGTAGACTGCTAATGTAAATTGGAGACCCCATATACAATATAAACGAACAAATTTAGTTCAGGATTTGCTTTATTTTATTACCTACGAAATATATGCTATATATATAGACGCTGCGCTCATTTTTATTTACATTAGTGTAAAGTAGACTTGAGTATGGTGTTGTGAGTTGTGGGAGTGCATATTGTACATCCTGAATCTCTTAAGTATAATTGAAAAACATTTAATCACATTAATTCAAATAATAATAATAAAATCTTTATTGCATCAGACAATATATCATTGTATCGCAATCGTCAAAATATTACCACAGTTAATCATATACAACCATTTACACACAGTTAGACATACCTTTTCTTCATTTAAGCAAATACAGCCACACTGACTTCAGATGCAACAATTTCAGTAATATAATTATTGTTTTAATTATCCCAGCGACTCATCATGAATTCCATTGACACCAATAGGCGTTTAAGACGAGCTTTCAATTGTTTTTGGTTGTTAACATTTGTTATTCCGTCAGGGAGCTTGTTGATTAATTTGACACCAACATTAAGTGGGAGGTGTTGAGATAGCGTCAGCCTATGTTGCTGAGTTCTTAAGGTGTCCCTGCCTTTAGTTTCGTATTGGTGAACGTTTCTACCACGAATCAATCGACATTTCGACACGCAGTACACAATCACCTCATAGATATAAAGGCAAGGCAAAGTCAATAATCCAAGCTCCCCAAAAGATATCCTACACGACTCTCTGAATTTCAATTTTTGAATGATGCTGACTGCTCTCTTTTGCAGACTGTAAACACGATCTATTTGTTTTTGGCCCATCCACCTCAAAGTCTCACTCCATACGCAAAGTGTGGATAAATAAGGCCAAAGTAGACCATTTTTAAAACCTCGGGAGGACAAAACTTTGCTAGGTGCCGCAAGACATAAATGCGTAAGGCAACTCTAGCACAGATGTGGTCGACATGATCATTCCATGTCAGACCACTATCAATGTACATTCCCAGGAATCTTGTGGAATTCGTTACCTCGAAAAGGACATCACAAACACGGCTGGCACTTCTGAGTTGTCCCTTTGACGAAGGCAGAAATGTACAAACATTTGATTTGGATTGATTGGTTTTCAAATTAATGTCAGTGAAATAATGAATGCATGAATTCAATTCCATGAAAGATTTGATTTCAAGATCTTTTGTTGATTTGCTTTTGAAACAGAGAGTCGTGTCGTCAGCATATTGAAACGGTTTCCCATACTGGATTACTGAATTCAGTCTGCCGACATAGACTAGAAACAAAAGAGGCCCTAGGATAGATCCCTGAGGGACACTATGGACCATTTCAATTTTGTGCTCGTTGTTGCGGTCACTCATGTCGGTGTATTCACGGACCAATTTAAATTAAATGAGCTTAAGACATCGCGAAGCCGCTGGGTCAGGGGGTCGGTGGGATCCAGTGTATTAATGATGAGGTCGCCAATTATTATGAAATTTAATGTGCCTGAAAAAAGACTTAGCAAAAGTTATTCGAGTTGCTCTAAGAAAGTGTTACTACACCCATTGGGGATCTATACACACCAATGATAATTATTTTCCCCAAAGAGTTTGAAATAGTCTTCACACCTTCAGTTTCAAAATCTAGTTCTGAACTGTTATTGATCTTGAAAAATTCCAAATCACGAGAAGTTTTTAGAAAAATTGCCACACCGCCCCTTTTGTGCTTTCTCGACAAAAATGTTTAGCCTATTCATAATTTGGAATTTTGAAAAGATTGATTGAATCGGATTTGAATCCGTACTCAGAGACAGCAAAAACATCCGGTTTAAGCTCCTCACACATGAGCGCCAATTCGTCAATTTTATTTGTTGCAATTTGAGCATTCTGATGTATAAATTTTATTTTCTTTGTTGGCCAATGATAGATGTCTTTTCCAAATTTTTTATCTCGAGTTTCAACGGGCACATTTTATGGATCTGAAGTCTTGTCTAAGTCGTTTCGATACATGAGGTTTGTGACAAGTTTTTTTTATCAAATGATAATAACTAATTTTCATTGCAAATAAGTTGTGTCTTTTACACTAACACATTCGTCAGTTATATACAACATAATTATTTTTGTCATTTTACAAAGAATTTTTCTAAAACACATATAATTTGAGAATAATTGTTGGAGGTACGAGGCATATGTAAGTGGTAAT
Source organism: Homalodisca vitripennis (assembly GCF_021130785.1). Classification (NCBI taxonomy): domain Eukaryota; kingdom Metazoa; phylum Arthropoda; class Insecta; order Hemiptera; family Cicadellidae; genus Homalodisca; species Homalodisca vitripennis. The sequence goes on along the minus strand of NW_025777353.1, from coordinate 23,060 downwards.
TACTTAAGAGGTATCATCGAGTCAGAGCACAGTGTTTTCTCTGGTTCCAGATTATGCTCTAGTTCAAGATTTGCGTTATATTGTTGGGACTTTCTCTCTAGAGATTCATTATTTTAAATATGGCAGTACATGCAAATGGTTCATTACGTTTGTAGTAAACTTTTTATGCTCGTATTCGCTTTTTGTTACTGAAGTATTCATTCTTCATATCAATATTATAGAGATGTAACAATAGTAAAACAAAGCTATAACTTTATTTCAAAAATTTAGGATAACACTAGGTATGTGTCACTTCACGAGTAATAATCTAAAGCATTTCTTAGGAAATTTGTAATGTTTTTGTGGTATGTTATTATAATATGTGTTCCTTTAAAATTTTAGAGTTTAAGTTTTTAATTATCAGTTTAAAGTACTTAAATAATGGATACGTAAAAACAAAGGAAACTTGATCGACATAAATTAACTAGTACCATTCTATTGTGTATTGTGTTTGTGGTATTGTATATTCAGGAGAAAGGGTTGTATTATTTATTTACAATAAACGTAGCACCACAATGCTTAATACAATATCTGTAGGTTCAGTATTCATTTATTGTAATATGGATAATGGCATATTCAACAATTCGTTTTCATTGAAGAACATACTTAATGACGTATCGCCTGAAGTGATTTTACATTTAATGCATGTTTCCTTATAGGATTTTTGTGGTCACCTGTGTTGGTATAGAAACAGTTAGTTTTTTTACAATCAGCCTTTGAAATTTAAAGGGGATCAATTTTTACGGGATTGTAGTGATCAATTTCACACCCCATTTGAAAAGATTTGCCCAGATTGTTGAAAAGATATTATTCCAGAATATTAATATTTAAATTATCAATGAGATATCCAAGACGATATGAAATAGGTTTTGGTTAGTAAGCTCCGAGTGAATATTCAATACAATTTATCACTAAATTGTTAACTATTATTTAATATCTGGTTTGTCTAAAATAAAAATCACAGTTCTAAATAAATATAATGGATTTATTTTAAACTGGAATATTAATAAGTTCAAAGTTTCTATGAATTTAATTTTTTCCTATAAAAAAAGACAACAAAATTAATTTAATATCAGATCTGGGAGATTATTTCAATAAAACGTACAATAAATTTGGTACTTACCTCAAAATCCCTCAAGCAAAAAATTACAAACACGGCACACTGTAATCACGATAAATTATATAGTTGATTTCAGTTGCTTTGTGCGCGTCTCCACGGTCGTGTGTGTCGTCCCTTGAGTTCCTCGCGCTTGGATCCACCGTCCGCGGGATGTCACCAGTGTTAGTGTGTGTTGTTCCGCATCTCACCTCCACCGCATTCCACATATAAACAGAATATTCTCTCTCTCACTATAACATAAGTCCCCTTTTTCACCATTTATGTCGGAATTTTAGAGCTTGTCTCGTTTCATTTTCAAAAAAGTTTTAATTTTTTATTCAACTCGAAGATTGCTCATTCTTTCCTTCATAAAACTTTATTAAAATATTTAAGACCCTTTATGTAATTAGTAATAAATTGTTTACATTGGATTACAGGGGGGGGGGTTGACCTAAATTTATTTCTCTCATTCATTCACTATAAACAAATAGAAACATGAAATTGGACACAGAAGAGGAATGTTAGTACATCAATAGTATAATATCTTTATACTAATATCTGACAGTATAATGGTTGTAGATACTATTATTAAGTACTAAATATCTTAATTTTTAAAGTCCTGAGGCCATATAATGCTCTTCTTCATGTAATATTTATTTGTCATAAAAATCCCCTTTTTCTTTTAATGCCTGAAAGAAAACACAAAACCTTGACTTGGCTTATGGTTACTCAATTATGACATTTTAACATGGGTTTTTTTTATTTTATGCTCAAAGAAAAAAATTGTCAAATTATTCTTAATTTTTTTAAGTGTTCCAAACTAATTGTCACTTAAGCGGGTCTCAAATTTTGTAGATGCACTCTTTTAAACATTTTTAAGTCCTTGGTGTGCTGTATTATACAACTGTTCTCTAAGATAATAATCACAATCCTGTATGGTCCGTCAAATTTCCTATCCAATTTATTTCTGTGTCCAGGTATTTTACAAAACACTTCACCATTAATTTTAAACTTTCGGTGGTTTCTATTATAGGGCATTAACTTCGAATTTTGATGAACTGTTTATTTAAATTTTCCAACGCCTCGGCATATTTTTGACACTTTTCCTCTGGCACTATATTTAAAAAAATAGATTTTAAGTTCCACTTTAAATCCAACTCATTGTTAGGTTTAAAATTAAACATTAAAGAATATGCGCTATACCCGGTACTGTCATTCACACACTAGTTAACTGCTTGTTGAATTTTACTTAAATCAGAGTCCTAGTTCCGTTTGCAATCACTACTACACAAGCATGTTTAAAATTTAATTTAATTTTCTTAAATATCTTTCGGATTTGTTATCCTGGGGGTTGTACGGAATTGTGGTGATCAATTTAACACCCCATTTGAAAAGATTTGCCCTTAATTCCTCGCTGGTGAAGTAGCGTTGTCGCTTACAATAACTTCCGGCAAACAAAAGTTTTTTTTACAAATATTACTCACTAAAGTTTACAACACCATACCTTAATTCCCTTTCCTGAGAGGCACAACCCAATTGCACCTTGTGGAGTCGTCCACCATGATTAGGATGAATTCATCCCGCCTTGACGATCTAGGCAGGGGTCCAAATACAGCCATGTAGACTTTCTGCAGTGGACGTGGCGATTTTGCCTACATGCAGTTCACCACGGTCTCGCCAATTAGTAAGTTTAATTAATAATTTTAAAAGTTATTCTACATTGTCATCTGTACTATTTTCTACTCACAGAACCATAGTTTATAAATTAATTTGTCCTTACTTAAAAAGTCCACCTTGAGAGCCATTTTTTGTTAAATAAATTTAACTTAACTATCACAACTTATCTGTATACAACACAAGTTCTTGCTAAAGTTTTATCTATAACAGTTTGTATAAGTTTATTAAAAATTCACTGGATGCTTTACAAGCAGAGTGGTGCAGTCAATAAAACGACTTGGATTGTAGATATTAATATTCCAGAATATTATATCGTCTTAGATGTGCCATTTATAATTTAAATAAACGATATAAAATAGTTTTTGATTAGTATGCTCCGAGTGAATATTCAGTACAATTTATCACTAAATTGTTAACTATTAAATATTATGTGGTTTGTCTAAAATAAAAATCACAGTTCTAAATAAAATAAATGGATTTATTTTAAACTGGAAAATTAATAAGTTACACTTCCTGTGAATTTTATTTTGCCCTATAAAAAAAGACAACAAAATTAATTTAATATTAGATCTGGGAGACTGTTTCAATAAAACGTACAATAAATTTGGTACTTACCTCAAAATCAGTCGTGGAAAAAATTTAGAAACACAGCACACTGTAATCAACTTAATTCACGAAAATTACCCAAAGAAAGGAGAAAATTATGAGTTGGCGCTTATATACTCCCTACCTCCAAGCAATTCTTCTGAACATCCGCGGTGTTCTCTCATTGGTCCAGCTGTATCAAACCAGGAGAACAATAGCCGCAACAAGACAAGTTCTAATCAATTCAAGGCAGTCAACCGCCTTCCTAACAATTTAAAACTACCGGTAGTAACTTGCTAAAGGATAACATGTTCGTTTTTACAATGACTTGTCACAATCTAATTTAAAATTAAATCCCAATATTTTGTTCCCAAAATTTTCATTTAATTTAAGTTTTAATTAAAAGAACAAACCAATGTAGCTTTAAAAACGCTACAAGTACACAATTCTAGACGTGGTTACATTAAAAACAGACATTAGGTTATTTGTAGTAAGGGAAGTCAACATAAACCATTGATGTTGTTTTATACAACATTTACTAATGTTGAATTTACTTTTTGTAGTTGTTAAAACATCAGTATTGTGTACATTTTCCCCATCTTCATCTAAGATGCATCCGCGCAGGGTTAAATTTCAAAAGTCCGAAGGTTAGCGATGTATTTTCTGTTTACCAGAGCCTTTACTGTAAAACTCAACAAAATTTGTAATTACAAACAAAAGTGAACATACGTTTCAACATTTTCTTCTTGAGTAGGTTATATAGTTCTCCTCAATGTCATTATTATCGTGTGTGCTTTATTTTTCACATCTACAAATATAACTTTTAATTATAACTGAAAAAGTTCTCTTATATGAGATGCAATAAAGCGTGTAACAAAGAGTTGTCTAACATTAAAGGAAATTTAGTTACTTCAATTAATGTTAGGTTTTTCCTTTATGAAGATATAAAGGTGCTTTTTGGAAAGATTTTGTTGCCAAAACAGTATTAAAAATCCGAAATAAATGACGCCGTAGACCTCGCGAGAACTGAACAATAGACATACAACAAACTAATATATCGGAAATTCTGAGATATGATGTTATATACAAATTATAAAATAACAGCTGCATGAATTTGAACTGTAATGAGTGAGGTTAGTTTTATATCTTGAAAAGTGAGATTGTGTTATGGACTACTGTATTTGTGCTGTCAAACCATAGTGTTGTTGTGTCATAGTACACGCATTTACAGATAAAAAAGCAAGATAACTTTCTTTTAAAAGTAAACCTTAACCTAGTTATAGAGACATTCTATATGACCAAAATAACATATGTCTGAGCATAATTATAAAAGCTAATTAGTGAATATGATAAAAGATCAAAGGTACAGGTAGAGGTAACATAATATTTCATTTATGTATACTCCTTACAAGAATTATAAGTTTTATATACTGAACATATTGCTATGGCACTGTTTGCATAGAGCTTTGTATTACGTACAACGTACAGCTATACTTAGCCGTCAATGACATGGTTGGTAAATTCATGTGGCACAGGATTTATGTTTGGCTTTGACAAAACAGTTGGTTATAGAGTCTCGCAAGAATTTAATTCTTGTGTAGTGAAATAAATTCAAACACGTTGATTTGAAGCTGAGCATTTTGTTAGATATAGTGATATGCACTGTTCGAAATAGAAGTTGGGATTTTGCCAACCAATGCGTTTTAAAACTCGTAAGGATATTGGAAGGTCTGGGAAACTATATCAAATATATACATGCACACTCACTAACCAAGATAAACTTTTTACCGTTCCTTGCCTATGCTATGCACTAGATAATTAATTTATGATTAAAATAAAAGACTATACGGACTATACAATTCGTATAGTACGTTTACAAACTGTCAATGTCTGAGAAACTATATTTAATTTAGCTACCACTATCACTAACCACGATAACCCGTTTACTGCACCTAACTTATACAATGTGCCAAATTATTAATTTATAATTTGAATAAAAGTGCATACGGCTTATAGAATGCAAATAATACCTTTGAAACCTAATAAAGGTAGTGAAAGGTCTATGGAAACTACATTAGATGAGTATGCCTTTGGCGTGAGAACTATTGTAAACATATCTTATGCAACGAACAATAATTTAAAAAAAGCTTATAAATAATCCATAAACAAAAGAAAGAACAATTTACACATTATTCAAAGGCAAAATATTTCTACAATGACGTAATAATATTTGCACTATTATCCAAAATGTTAATATAATTTTATAAGTAAACTTATCACCTCCTATAAAATATAATTCGAAGCCTTTAATTTAAATAGAGGGCCTGTAATGTACATCCTAGATTCTCTGATAGCAAATATGGGATTTTCTAAATGTGTGCATACCGTAAGAATTAAAAAAAAAAAAATTAATGATATAATAAGAAATAGGGTGTTTTATCTTAAAACTTCCAAATATGAATTACCGGAAATTCCACCAATAACTATAAATCGTATAAAAGGCGTATCAAAAGCGATAAAGTTCTAATACACTTGCTCTCGAATTGCTTCACCTGTATAAATGCGGTCAGGCGGGTCAAAACGAAGAACTACGTTATCGTCAGTCGTCCGTGGAGACGGTAGCAGGACACATTGGGGAACTACTAAACTCCGGTAGCCAGTGCGGAGAGTTGAGAGGTGAATTTTAATCTAAAGTCCTACTAAAGGGATAACGACGATGACTGATAACTAAATAAACAAAACGAAAACCTCAACGAGCCAAATAACAACGATAAATAAATGTACTTATAATCTAAAATGTGGATAAACAATAAATAGAAATATAACATATACAGGGTCATCGAAAAATAATGCCTAGATTTTAAATAACTGTCATAAAAAAACTATTAAAGGTAATTTAAAGGTTGTAGTCTTAAAATGTGCGGAAAGAAATAATTTTTTTTTTCATACCTTAGTATGTTTCAATGTGAGCACCGTTCGTTGCCCTGCATATATCAAGTGTGTAGTCAACTTCCTGCCACGTGCGTCCAATCATATCTGGTGTAACAGTTAAGATTTCGGAAGAAATTCGCTCCCGAAGATGGTCCAAATCCCCGAAACATTTCTGTCTAAACTATATTTTTTATGTACCCCCAGAAAAAGAAATTCAAAGGGGTAAGATCAGGACTTCTAGGAGGCCATGGAATGGGGGCTGCTCTACCAATCCAACCGTTTGGGAAGCGTGCGTTTAGTGCAGCGCGTACCTCGCGATGGTAGTGAGGTGGAGTCCCATCTTGCATAAAAATGATTCGCTGTCCAGTCTGTTGTTCGATATCGTCTAATTGGGGGAACACAAACAGTTCAAGCATGTCCAGGTAAACTAGACCTGTAATGGTTTTTTCTACAAAAAAGATAGGTCCAATAACTTTGTCATGAAATAACGCGCACCACACATTGAGTTTGGGAGAATCACCCACATACTCGTGGATTTCGTTTGGCTGTTGCGATACACGACAATTGTGACGATTTACACATCCATTTATGTGAAACGTAGCTTCATCACTAAACAACACTCTCTGTAGAAAATTTGGATTATCATCAAATTCATTTAACATAAAACTTGCAAATTCAGTTCGTTTAGGACGGTCGGTAGGTTTTATTTGCTGTTTTATCTGAATTTTGTACGCATGAAGTCTTAGCCGTTTGTGCAGTACATTGTGTATTGTTGTTTTTGGAATGTTTAGTTGAAGACTTCGTCGAGCAATGGATTTTTTTGGGCTCCTAACGCAAGATTGCCGGATACGCTCAACATTTCTCTTCTGATGTTCTTGGTCGGCCTGGTCTAGATTTTTTGCCGACGGTCCCTGTTTCCTAAACTGGTTAAACTATCGAACGATAGCTTTGTTATCAAGTGCTGTTTGACCCGGATATGTTCTCCGAAAGAGCCGCTGTACACTGACAATTGACTTTGACTCCGCGTACCAAATCACGCACTGTGCTTTTTGTTGCACTGTCAACATCGTACTGAGCGGCGGCGCGTCTGTGGCCGGCTGACCTTGACGATTACGCAGCTTGTCTGCGCATCACAAAGACAAGGAAACACAATCAGACGAACTAAAAACAAAACTTGCGTTCACCAGTTATCGTCCAGAGAAAGAATTACTCATTTAACATGAAAGGTTTTGATGTTATAATTTTATTAAATCTAGGCATTATTTTTCGATGACACTGTATAATAGGAAGAAACATTTTAAAGCCTACAACTACATGAGGAATTTCTAGATAATTACAGGAATATGTTTTTCCAAAAACAAATTCTTTCCGAACTACTGTTTGCCACTTTCATCTATTTTTGTTTTTCTTAAGCAACTTCACAAATTTCATATCATAATGTCATGGAAGTAAAAGAATTTTGATACATGAACTGCTTTTTTTCATAATGGTTGGTTATAACAGCGTTTAAAAAATTGTTCCAATAATTTAGATGGTTTAAACTTGTCACTGTGCAATCTGTATTACACCGTTATTCAAATCATTTCTGATTTTTCTCTATATGCAGAACTTCATAGAATTTAAAATAAAAAGGGCTTAGTTTAATTGCTTGAATCATAAAATAGGAATATACCATATTTTAGGAATACTAACATTATTGTTAAATTATTATTTTTAACACAATTGAAACGTGTTTAATACAATTAAATATATTGTATATTTTAGAAGCTTTCTTGTAAAATATAAGTCTTGCACCAAATTGATAAATTAAATACTCATAGAAATATTGCCATAATCACATAATAGTTTCAAAACTACTGTAATTATCAATGAATCTTTGAAATTGAGTTTTTATAAGAGTTTTGAGTATTTTACAATATTATTACCAATTTGAAATGCATAGTGTACAATACAAAACAGGTATATTTTTATAGTAATAACGATAAATATTGTACTGCGAATAATAAAATTAATCTAAAGGAATAACCCACTCATATTACCAGTTTGTATTGTAATTTAGCCAAATTATATTATTTTCAAAACATATTTTATCTCCGATTAAATAAAGTTAATGTTTAAAACTCCTAAAGTAAACTTGAGTTCATTTAAAACATTTACACTTAGCAAATAAATTACTCACAACAAAGAATGTTCACGTTTTTATTTCTCCTAGAAAATCCCCAAGGAACAAAGTCCTGGCTTCGAGTTCTTTTATTTCTCACTACATCAACTGAAATAAAAACAGTCTGCCGTTCGCAGTATTGGAGTAGATATGTCAACTTGGGAATAAAATATTTCGAGGAGAAAAGTGATTCAAACAAAGTGTACATGTTAGCAAAATATAAGTGATGACACGTTTTTATAAAATATTTGCTAAGAAGTTGTGTTTCATTATGAGTACAATAATATTGCTTATGTTTAGTACGCAAACCATTTTTACCTTTGTTGCATTTTGAATTTAGTATTTTAAACAAGAATAGATGGCGCATACCTAAAATGGTATGGTTAGATTTCTGGTCTGGGCTGTTAGAGATATCGGTTAGTCGTGAGATATTTGTACATAAAGATATCATAAATTATGAATGTTGAATGATAAAATTCTTAACTTTTTTTAATATACTAAAATAAGTTTTAGTTATTCGATTCTATTCCATTATATTTTATAATGTGAATGAAAGTGGCTACTTTATTTCTTAGTACATGAAGAAAACTGTATAGAATACTTAGGTTCCAATATGTTTTTTTTTAATCAAATTCATGGGTTTATCCCACAATTTGTAAAAATCACATAGTCGTATATGTTAGTAATTAAAAATCATCACCCAAATTCATCATAAATTAAAGGAGTTTTATATGTTGGAGGCTTGGGTGAATATAATGTAAAAAATTATTGTTGCACTTATTATTTTTCTAACTGGGCAATAGTTTTAAATCACAATAGTAAAAACTTGTTATTTAAAAGGATAATAGATTTTAGACCAGTGCCCTTAATATGCAGGAAAACAGTATAAAAACAGTATATTTATAAGAAAAATTTGATAGAACTGTAAAACATTGCCGGCTTATTTGTTTCCAAGGCCACAACAACTCTAATTCAAGAATAAATATACATTTATTGTAATTATATAATATTGATACATGATATACGCGTAATTACAAATAAATTTCCGGGATGTATATGCGTTGATTTGTTAGTTTCGTAATGTCTTGCTGAACATATTGTTTGTGCTAATAGGATATCATGTCAATCTTGTATACGTAATAAGAAACAAATTATTCTTACAAAAAAACACCAAATATAACAGTGTATATAATTGTTCATAGTGCAATAAAAACGTCTTCGATGTTATTTTATACATTAATAACATTACAATTTGCTTTGAACAGGAGATACATTTTCTTTTCGTACAATAAAACCTTTTTTCAATAGGTTATTTAAAGGAGAAACTGAATGTAGTGTAATGTCAATACCACATTTATGTTACAAGCATTGCACTTATATTAGTCAGTTATATAAAGACTGCACTGTTTTATATTTTATGCAAAAACAATCTCTTCCATCTGGTTTTCAATTTAGCTCCTCTCTTAGGGTGCTTTGTTTTGATAAAGTAATCTTTCTTGAGGCGACTTTATAATGTAAACTGGTTTTTTACATAATATAATTTTCCTACTGATTTTCTCCTTTATTTTCTGACTGTTCTGAAGGCGGATTTGATTTAAAATCCTTTTAACTAGCACGACATTAAACAACAGTAAATAAAAAATGTCTCGTACAAGGAAAGGAAAAAAACTATTATGTCTATGTTTCCAATAGTATATAGGACTGAAAATATAAGGCATATGTATATATACATTAAGTTTGTATAACTGGCAATAGCTGAATTTAATCTCAATAAACACTGTGTCAAACAAGTCTCGGCGGTGCGAGTACTTCTTATTATTCGATGTTATTATATATGTCATATATATACATTATATATGTCATATATGTACATTATATATGTCATATATGTACATTATATATGTCATATATGTACATTATATATATATATATATACATACATTTTATATATATATATATAAAACAAAAACAATGACAGGAATATTACTGGTATTACATGTTTAAACTTCTTTACTGCTATATTAGGGCCTACAGAAAAAATTATTACCTCTGATGTGTAAAACTAACTAATACTTTCTTAAACTTAATTCGTTTTGATTACCACTAAGTAATATTAATTCTGACTATATAGAGTTATAAATCAACTCATAATGCTAATAAACTGTTACAAAAACATAATGACCTATTTTTGAGAATTAATGGCACCATACCAACATTATAGTCACAAAACTCCCACTCTGCTAATAGTTTCCGTATACTCTGCCAACCGACTTTTGAACTAGAATGTTTTGTCTCAGGAGACGTAGTTAACTCTTTCCATCTAAAGTAAGCTCTAAATCCGATGATTTAAAGTAAAATTAATTAGTTTCAATATGTATTTTTCCCTAACAATTATTACTATAACCTAACATATGTACTATGTCTTATCTGTATATCATTGAAATATTTGTAAATTTTTATTCCGAAATAAATGAAATTTTTTTGGAAATCTCGTAGTCGTTTTCCAAGAGTGTGATACAATATGATGATCAATTTAAAGACATAGTTGTTAGTTAATAATACAGCCATACTGAAGAGGTGTGTACAGTTGGAAAAGATTATTAAATTACGTGATATATAATTGTAAATGTATATATTGAAACCCATACTGTACACCTTTTGTATTAGTGGTGAGAGTTTTCTGAATGATATCATTATTGTATTGCTTATAATTATTTATATTCATTCATGGGTGGTCCAAGCGTATTTCACATATTATTATCGCTAAACTTACTAATCAGAATTTTTGCGCTGTCGGCGCGGTTGTGTGACTTCAAGTCTGGACTTGCTTGGCGATACCTTATTGCGAAATTTTCGTTCTTTTTTAAAACTCTTTTACTTTTAAATTTGAAAGATTTTTAAATTAACTTGAAAAGTTTTTTAACTTTCAATACGAAAAAAATTACTAACATCTTGTGCTAAATGTGTGTCGAGTTTTCGTGGGAAGTAGATTTACATGAGCCAAGATGTAGAGTGTATGAAGGAGCTGCGATCAGTGTGAAGCTGTATATATATATATATATATATATATATATACATTATATATATATATATATACACACACACATTACACTATGAAATATATATTTTAATATAATAAAGTAAAATATTAACCAATATAATTCCATGCAGCTAATATTGTGAACATTTAATTTAAAATGTATGGCAACGAGTTTGTGTTACTCGTTAAATGTAGGTTACATGAAAATAGTATTTCAATGTTTTGGTGAGTTTGGTTTATATTAAAAAGTTTTTGCCATTACAACACGTTTACAAAAAGTCTTGAAATTAGGTGGTATGAAAATAGATGTATGAAATGTAAGTCTTAATGGTAAGTTTTGATGTGGGATTCTTTGATTACCGTAACGACAAGACAAATAGATAAAACAGGGACTTTGCATCAATCATGTATTTGCCCGAATAGAATGCATGAATAATACCAGAAGTGACACAATCTTTATCAAGAGACATATCACTGATCACTATCTGATCGCTGAAACGTGTTGCTACAGAGGTTATGAGGGCAGTTTTGTCGGCTTATATCTCTGTCTATCATGATATCTCTTTAAACATTGCCTTAAACAACTGGTCGATCTACTGGCACACACTCACTGGTCTCCTGGTTTATAATTTGTTTATAACACGTTTATAACATTCAAATCAGAGCAAAGAAGAAGCTGTAATGTATTATACATTTTAAAATTCAAACTTTAGATAAATAATCCTATTTAGAAAAGAATTCAAGAACATAATTATGTTGCGGAAGCTTAATTTAAACTGTTTAAATGTATAACTTAAGTGGATAATTTAATTGAATAGCTTTTAATTTTGTCTTTGAATTAATTCTTTTTTTTTCCTAAAAGAAAACGTCTTTGTAAAGTGTATGTTTTGTATTTTATTATAAATCTTAGTTTTAGCACAGGAATCTTTACAAAAATATTAAAGTCTGCTGTTGTTTTGCCAAAAAAATTTATAAAGTGTCATCATTATTTTTATAATAAATTAGGCCTATATCTTTGATCTCATCATTTGCAAAACTAATCGAGAAACTAAGGAAAAAATAACACCTGTAGAATTTCTGGACAATAAGTATTCTTATTTAAGAACCAATTTGGGGTTAGAAATAGACTGAGTACAGAAACGGCGTGATCTCAATGCAAAAAGCAAATTCATAGGAAAGATAACAGCGTTTGCTAATAACACTGCACTTTGCTATACGTTTGATACAATGGAAAATGTTCAAAACTATATGAACACTGATTTAAAATATATCAAATGGTAGTTTTCAAAAAAATAATTTGTATCGAGCAAAGAAAAAACTTACCTTCATGCACGTACCTCTTAGGACATCGTTGTGAAGAATAAACTAACCTATAAGTACTAAAAATGTTAAAAAATATATAAATAATTAAAGAAAAAATATGTGAAAGGAGTCAATTTTAATATTTAGGTATTAAGGTAGACTGCTAATGTAAATTGGAGACCCCATATACAATATAAACGAACAAATTTAGTTCAGGATTTGCTTTATTTTATTACCTACGAAATATATGCTATATATATATAGACACTGCGCTCATTTTTATTTACATTAGTGTAAAGTAGACTTGAGTATGGTGTTGTGAGTTGTGGGAATGCATATTGTACATCCTGAATCTCTTAAGTATAATTGAAAAACATTTAATCACATTAATTCAAATAATAATAATAAAATCTTTATTGCATCAGACAATATATCATTGTATCGCAATCGTCAAAATATTACCACAGTTAATCATATACAACCATTTACACACAGTTAGACTACCTTTTTCTTCCTTTAAGCAAATACAGCTACACTGACTTCAGATGCAACAATTTCAGTAATATAATTATTGTTTTAATTATCCCAGCGACTCATCATGAATTCCATTGACACCAATAGGCGTTTAAGACGAGCTTTCAATTGTTTTTGGTTGTTAACATTTTTTATTCCGTCAGGGAGCTTGTTGATTAATTTGACAGCAACATTAAGTGGGAGGTGTTGAGATAGCGTCAGCCTATGTTGCTGAGTTCTTAAGGTGTCCCTGCCTTTAGTTTCGTATTGGTGAACGTTTCTACCACGAATCAATCGACATTTCGACACGCAGTACACAATCACCTCATAGATATAAAGGCAAGGCAAAGTCAATAATCCAAGCTCCCCAAAAGATATCCTACACGACTCTCTGAATTTCAATTTTTGAATGATGCTGACTGCTCTCTTTTGCAGACTGTAAACACGATCTATTTTGTTTTTGGCCCATCCACCTCAAAGTCTCACTCCATACGCAAAGTGTGGATAAATAAGGCCAAAGTAGACCATTTTTAAAACCTCGGGAGGACAAAACTTTGCTAGGTGCCGCAAGACATAAATGCGTAAGGCAACTCTAGCACAGATGTGGTCGACATGATCATTCCATGTCAGACCACTATCAATGTACATTCCCAGGAATCTTGTGGAATTCGTTACCTCGAAAAAGGACATCACAAACACGGCTGGCACTTCTGAGTTGTCCCTTTGACGAAGGCAGAAATGTACAACATTTGATTTGGATTGATTGGTTTTCAAATTAATGTCAGTGAAATAATGAATGCATGAATTCAATTCCATGAAAGATTTGATTTCAAGATCTTTTGTTGATTTGCTTTTGAAACAGAGAGTCGTGTCGTCAGCATATTGAAACAGTTTCCCATACTGGATTACTGAATTCAGTTCTGCCGACATAGACTAGAAACAAAAGAGGCCCTAGGATAGATCCCTGAGGGACACCATGGACCATTTCAATTTTGTGCTCGTTGTTGCGGTCACTCATGTCGGTTGTATTCACGGACCAATTTAAATTAAATGAGCTTAAGACATCGAGAAGCCGCTGGGTCAGGGGGTCGGTGGGATCCAGTGTATTAATGATGAGGTCGCCAATTATTATGAAATTTAATGTGCCTGAAAAAAGACTTAGCAAAAGTTATTCGAGTTGCTCAAAGAAAGTGTTACTACACCCATTGGGGATCTATACACACCAATGATAATTATTTTCCCCAAAGAGTTTGAAATAATCTTCACACCTTCAGTTTCAAAATCTAGTTCTGAACTGTTATTGATCTTGAAAAATTCAAAAATCACGAGAAGTTTTTAGAGAAAAAAATTGCCACACCGCCCCCTTTTGTGGTTTCTCGACATAAATGTTTAGCCAATTCATAATTTGGAATTTTGAAAAGATTGATTGAATCGGATTTGAATCCGTACTCAGAGACAGCAAAAAACATCCGGTTTAAGCTCCTCACACATGAGCGCCAATTCGTCAATTTTATTTGTTGCAATTTGAGCATTCTGATGTATAAAATTTTATTTTCTTTGTTGGCCAATGATAGATGTCTTTTCCAAATTTTTTATCTCGAGTTTCAACGGGCACATTTTATGGATCTGAAGTCTTGTCTAAGTCGTTTCGATACATGAGGTTTGTGACAAGTTTTTTTTATCAAATGATAATAACTAATTTTCATTGCAAATAAGTTGTGTCTTTTACACTAACACATTCGTCAGTTATATACAACATAATTATTTTTGTCATTTTACAAAGAATTTTCTAAAACACATATAATTTGAGAATAATTGTTGGAGGTACGAGGCATATGTAAGTGGTAATTACTTAAGAGGTATCATCGAGTCAGAGCACAGTGTTTTCTCTGGTTCCAGATTATGCTCTAGTTCAAGATTTGCGTTATATTGTTGGGACTTTCTCTCTAGAGATTCATTATTTTAAATATATGGCAGTACATGCAAATGGTTCATTACATTTGTAGTAACTTTTTATGCTCGTATTCGCTTTTTGTTACTGAAGTATTCATTCTTCATATCAATATTATAGAGATGTAACAATAGTAAAACAAAGCTATAACTTTATTGCAAAAATTTAGGATAACACTAGGTATGTGTCACTTCACGAGTAATAATCTAAAGCATTTCTTAGGAAATTTGTAATGTTTTTGTGGTATGTTATTATAATATGTGTTCCTTTAAAATTTTTTGAGTTTAAGTTTTAATTATCAGTTTAAAGTACTTAAATAATGGATTCGTTAAAAAAAAAGGAAACTTGATCGACATAAATTAACTGGTACCATTCTATTGTGTATTGTGTTTGTGGTATTGTATATTCAGGAGAAAGGGTGTATTATTTATTTACAATAAACGTAGCACCACAATGCTTAATACAATATCTGTAGGTTCAGTATTCATTTATTGTACTATGTATAATGGCATATTCAACAATTCGTTTTCATTGAAGAACATACTTAATGACGTATCGCCTGAAGTGATTTTACATTTAATGCATGTTTCCTTATAGGATTTTGTGGTCACCTGTGTTGGTATAGAAACAGTTAGTTTTTTTACAATCAGCCTTTGAAATTTAAAGGGGATCAATTTTTACGGGATTGTAGTGATCAATTTCACACCCCATTTGAAAAGATTTGCCCAGATTGTTGAAAAGATATTATTCCAGAATATTAATATTTAAATTATCAATGAGATATCCAAGACGATATGAAATAGTTTTTGGTTAGTAAGCTCCGAGTGAATATTCAATACAATTTATCACTAAATTGTTAACTATTATTTAATATCTGGTTCAAAGTTCAAAGTTTCTATGAATTTAATTTTTTCCTATAAAAAAAGACAAAAAAATTAATTTAATATCATATCTGGGAGATTATTTCAATAAAACGTACAATAAATTTGGTACTTACCTCAAAATCCCTCAAGCAAAAAATTACAAACACGGCACACTGTAATCAGTTGCTTTGTGCGCGTCTCCACGGTCGTGTGTGTCGTCCCTTGAGTTCCTCGCGCTTGGATCCACCGTCCGCGGGATGTCACCAGTGTTAGTGTGTGTGTTGTTCCGCATCTCACCTCCACCGCATTCCACATATAAACAGAATATTCTCTCTCTCACTATAACATAAGTCCCCTTTTTCACCATTTATGTCGGAATTTTAGAGCTTGTCTCGTTTCATTTTCAAAAAGTTTTTAATTTTTATCCAACTCGAAGATTGCTCATTCTTTCCTTCATAAACTTTATTAAAATATTTAAGACCCTTTATGTAATTAGTAATAAATTGTTTACATTGGATTACAGGGGGGGGGTTGACCTAAATTTATTTCTCTCATTCATTCACTATAAACAAATAGAAACATGAAATTGGACACAGAAGAGGAATGTTAGTACATCAATAGTATAATATCTTTATACTAATATCTGACAGTATAATGGTTGTAGATACTATTATTAAGTACTAAATATCTTAATTTTTAAAGTCCTGAGGCCATATAATGCTCCTCTTCATGTAATATTTGTCATAAAAATCCCCTTTTTCTTTTAATGCCTGAAAAGAAAACACAAAACCTTGACTTGGCTTATGGTTACTCAATTATGACATTTTAACATGGGTTTTTTTTATTTTATGCTCAAAAGAAAAAATTGTCAAATTATTCTTAATTTTTTTAAGTGTTCCAACTAATTGTCACTTAAGCGGGTCTCAAATTTTGTAGATGCACTCTTTTAAACATTTTTAAGTCCTTGGTGTGCTGTATTATACAACTGTTCTCTAAGATAATAATAATCACAATCCTCCTGTATGGTCCGTCAAATTTCCTATCCAATTTATTTCTGTGTCCAGGTATTTTACAAAACACTTCACCATTAATTTTAAACTTTCGGTGGTTTCTATTATAGGGCATTAACTTCGAATTTTGATGAACTGTTTATTTAAATTTTCCAACGCCTCGGCATATTTTTGACACTTTTCCTCTGGCACTATATTTAAAAAAAAATAGATTTTAAGTTCCACTTTAAATCCAACTCATTGTTAGGTTTAAAATTAAACATTAAAGAATATGCGCTATACCCGGGTACTGTCATTCACACACTAGTTAACTGCTTGTTGAATTTTACTTAAATCAGAGTCCTAGTTCCGTTTGCAATCACTACACAAGCATGTTAAAAATTTAATTTAATTTTCTTAAATATCTTTTCGGATTTGTTATCCTGGGGGTTGTACGGAATTGTGGTGATCAAATTTAACACCCCATTTGAAAAGATTTGCCCTTAATTCCTCGCTGGTGAAGTAGCGTTGTCGCTTACAATAACTTCCGGCAAACAAAAGTTTTTTTTACAAATATTTCTCACTAAAGTTTACAACACCATACCTTAATTCCCCTTTCCTGAGAGGCACAACCCAATTGCACCTTGTGGAGTCGTCCACCATGATTAGGATGAATTCATCCCGCCTTGACGATCTAGGCAGGGGTCCAAATACAGCCATGTAGACTTTCTGCAGTGGACGTGGCGATTTTGCCTACATGCAGTTCACCACGGTCTCGCCAATTAGTAAGTTTAATTAATAATTTTAAAAGTTATTCTACATTGTCATCTGTACTATTTTCTACTCACAGAACCATAGTTTATAAATTAATTTGTCCTTACTTAAAAAGTCCACCTTGAGAGCCATTTTTTGTTAAATAAATTTAACTTAACTATCACAACTTATCTGTATACAAACACAAGTTCTTGCTAAAAGTTTTATCTATAACAGTTTGTATAAGTTTATTAAAAATTCACTGGATGCTTTACAAGCAGAGTGGTGCAGTCAATAAAACGACTTGGATTGTAGATATTAATATTCCAGGAATATTATATCGTCTCTAGATGTGCCATTTATAATTTAAATAAACGATATAAAATAGTTTTTGATTAGTATGCTCCGAGTGAATATTCAGTACAATTTATCACTAAATTGTTAACTATTAAATATTATGTGGTTTGTCTAAAATAAAAATCACAGTTCTAAATAAAATAAATGGATTTATTTTAAACTGGAAAATTAATAAGTTACACTTCCTGTGAATTTTATTTTTGCCCTATAAAAAAAGACAACAAAATTAATTTAATATTAGATCTGGGAGACTGTTTCAATAAAAACGTACAATAAATTTGGTACTTACCTCAAAATCAGTCGTGGAAAAAATTTTAGAAACACAGCACACTGTAATCAACTTAATTCACGAAAATTACCCAAAGAAAGGAGAAAATTATGAGTTGGCGCTTATATACTCCCTACCTCCAAAGCAATTCTTCTGAACATCCGCGGTGTTCTCTCATTGGTCCAGCTGTATCAAACCAGGAGAACAATAGCCGCAACAAGACAAGTTTCTAATCAATTCAAGGCAGTCAACCGCCTTCCTAACAATTTAAAAACTACAGTTAGTAACTTGCTAAGGGATTACATGTTCGTTTTTACAATGACTTTTACAATCTAATTTAAAATTAAATCCCAGTATTTTGTTCCCAAAATGTTTCATTTAATTTAAGTTTTAATTAAAAGAACAAACCAATGTAGCTTTAAAGACGCTACAAGTACACAATTCTAGACGTGGTTACATTAAAAACAGGACATTAGGTTATTTGTAGTAAGGGAAGTCAACATCACCATTGATGTTGTTTTATACAAACATTTACTAATGTTGATATTTACTTTTTGTAGTTGTTTAAAAACATCAGTATTGTGTAACATTTTCTCCATCTTCATCTAATAGATGCATCTGGCGCAGGGTTAAATTAAAAAAGTCCGAAGTTTAGCGATGTATTTTCTGTTTACCGGAGCCTTTACTGTAAAACTCAACAAAATTTATAATTACAATAAAAAGGGAAACATACGTTTCAACATTTTCTTCTTGAGTAGGTTTTATAGTTCTCCTCAATGTCATTATTATTCGCGTGTGTGCTTAATTTCTTCACTGCTTTTTGGAAAGATTTTGTTGCCAAACAGTATTAAAAATCGAAATAAATGACACCGTAGACCTCGCGAGAAACTGACCAATAGACATACAACAAACTAATATATCGGAAATTCTGAGATATGATGTTATATAAATTTATTAAAAATAACAGCTGCATGAATTTGAACTGTAATGAGTGAGGTTAGTTTTATATCTTGAAAAGTGAGAATGTGTTATGGATTACTGTATTTGTGCTGTCAAAACCATAGTGTTGTTGTGTCATAGTGCACGCATTTAAAGATAAACAAAGCAAGATAAGTTTATTTTAAAACTAAACCTAAACCTTGTTATAGAGACATTATATATGACCAAATAACATATGTCTGAGCTTAATTATAAAAGCTAATTAGTGAATATGGTAACAAGATCAAAGGTACAAGTAGAGGTAACATATTATTTCATTTATGTATACTCCCTACAAGAATTATAAGTTTTATATAATGTACATATTGCTATGGCACTGTTTGCATAGAGCTTTGTATTACGTACACCGTACAGCTATACTTAGCCGTCAATGCCATGGTTGGTAAATTCATGTGGGACAGGATTTATGTTTGGCTTTGACAAAAACAGTTGGGTCCCGCATGAATTTAATTCTTGTGTAGCAAATATGGGATTTTCTAAATGTGTGTATACTGTAAGAAGTAAAAAATTTAAATGATATAATAAGAAATAGGGTGTTTTATCTTAAAACTTCCAAATATGAATTACCGGAAATTCCACCAATAACTATAAATCGTACAAAAGGCGTATCAAAAGCGATAAAGTTCTAATACACTTGCTCTCGAATTGCTTCACCTGTATAAATGCGGTCAGGCGGTCAAACGAAGAAACTACGTTATCGTCACGTCGTCTGTGGAGACGGTAGCAGACACATTGGGGAACCACTAAACTCCGGTAGCCAGTGCGGAGAGTTGAGAGGTGAATTTTTAAATCTTAATCTAAAGTCCTACAAAAGGGATAACGACGATGATTGATAACTAAATAAACAAAAACGAAAACCCTCAACAAGCCAAATAACAACGATAAATAAATTTAAAATAAATGTTACTTATAATCTAAAATTTGGATAAACAATAAATAGAAATATAACATATATAATAGGAAATTGTATAAATGGCAATAGCCTTATTTAATTTCAATAACCATTGAATCACAAAAAGTACTTGCTCCGCCGGGAGGACGAACCCGGATCTCTCACTTGCCGGGTGAATGTGCTACCATTACACCACAGAGCGCTTACTTTTTCGGATTCCAAAAGTCGTTTTGACAGGTGTTTGGTCTTCCGATCATATGTTAGTTTTGCTTATTTAAACGCATATGTGACAGATACGGCCAAATACAAAATAATAGAATCCGAAAAAGTAAGCGCTCTGCTGGGTGTAATGGTAGCACATTTCACCCGGCAAGTGAGAGATCCGGGTTCGACTCCCGGCGCAGCAAGTACTTTTTGTGATTCAATGTTTATTGAAAATATTATAATAGGAAGAAACACTTTAAACCCTACAACTACATGAGGTTATTTCTAGATAATTACAGGAATAGGTTTTTTACAAAAACAAATTCTTTCCGACCTACTGTTTGTCACTTTCATCAATTTTTGTTTTTCTTAAGCAACTTCACAAATTTTATATCATAATGTCATAGAATTAAAAGAATTTTGATACATGAACTGCTTTTTTTCATAATGGTTAGAATATAAACAGCGTTTTAAAAATTGTTCCCAATAAATTTAGATGGTTTTTAAACTTGTCACTGTGCAATCTGTATTACACCGTTATTCAAATCATTTCTGATTTTCCTGTATATGCAGAACTTCATAGAATGTAAAATAAAAAGGGTTCAGTTTAATTGCTTGAATCATAAAATAGGAATATACCATCTTTTAGGAATACTAACATTATTGTTAAACTGTAAATATCAATGAATCTTTGAGATTGAGTTTTTGTACGAGTTTTGAGTATTTTACAATATTATTACCATTTTGAAATGCCATAGTGTACAATACAAAACAGGTAGATTTTTATAATAATAACGATAACTACTGTACTGCGAATAATAAAATTTGTCTAAAGGAATAACCCACTCATATTATCTGTTTGTATTGTAATTTAGCCAAATTATATTATTTTCAAAACATATTTTATCTCAGATTAAAGGAAGTTAATGTTTTAAAACTCCTAAAGTACTTAAGTTCATAAAACATTTACACTTAGCAAATAAATTACTCAAAAACAAAGAATGTTCACGTTTTTACCTTCTCGCAGAAAATCCCCAAGGAACAAAGTCCTGGCTTCGAGTTATTTTATTTCTCACTACATCAACTAAAATAAAAACAGTCTGCCGTTTGCAGTATTGGAGTAGATATGTCAACTTGGGAATACAATATTTCGAGGAGAAAAGTGATTCAAACAAAGTGTACATGTTAGCATAATATAAGTGATGACACGTTTTTATAAAATATTTGCTAAGAAGTTGTGTTTCATTATGAATACAATAATATTGCATATGTTTAGTACGCAAACCATTTTTACCTTTTGTTGAATTTTGCATTCAGTATTTTAACAGGAATAGATGACCTAAAATTGTATGGTTAGGATTTTTGGTCTGGGCTGTTAGAGATATCGGTTAGTTGTGAGGTATTTGTACATAAAGATATCATAAATTATGAATGTTGAATGATAAAATCTTAACTTTTTTTAATATACTAAAAAAAGTTTTAGTTATTCGATTCTATTCCATTATATTTTATAATGTGAATGAAAGTGGCTACTTTATTTCTTAGTACATGAGAAGAAAGAAAACTGTCTATAGAATAATTAGGTTCCAATATGTTTTTTTTTTTTTCAAAAACATTATTAATCAAATTCATGGGTTTATCCCACAATTTGTAAAAAAACACATTAGTCGTGTATGTTAGTAATTAAAAATCATCAGCACAAGTTCATTAAAAATTAAAGGAGTTTTATATGTTGGAGGCTTGGGTGAATATAATGTAAAAACTATTCAGTTGCACTTATTATTTTTCTAAACTGGGCAATAGTTTTAAATCATAATAGTAAAAACCTGTTATTTAAAAGGATAATAGATTTTAGACCAGTGCTAATTGATATGCAGGAAGGCATTAATGACTACTTAGGACTGTTATGTGTTAGAAATTGTTATGCCTTCTCCCGTTCAAAGATCTGTTTTTAGAAAAGGTCGTGCAAAAAAAATAATTATGGTTGCCTGTAAAGTCGGTTTTACGGGCGAAGATTTTACGTGACAACGTCTTTTTCTCGGTAGAATATTTATTGATATGAATATTATTAAATTGCACAATAGGAACAAGGAATTGAATGAAAATAAGAATTGCACAAAATTTTAACTATAGAAATATATTTTGTTTTACTAAAACATTGTACATAATTTGAAATTAATTAAAATTTGTTATTGTAAATGGTAAAGTTGAATAAAAAATTACCTAAAATTGGAATTTGAAAAATTCTTGCTAAAACACAGTTAAATTCTAACTCCGCGCGTGGTGATTGGTCGGTTTAGTTCGTTTGTTTGGTCGCCACTGTTATGACAGGTTAGAGGTTATAATTTGTTATTTTTAAATGTTTGACTAGCAATACGAGTAGGACCTCGCGCCCCTTGAGCCGTAACATGGGCTCTTATGGGAGGGAGAAATTCCC